>NW_025751122.1:0-16405 GCF_021184085.1 Oncorhynchus gorbuscha
CTGTTCACGATGTTCTCTTTTCTTTGTAAATCAGTTTAATTATTTCATTGGATCTCTTGATCTCCATGACATCACAAGCCAAAGTTACTGTTTTTTTAGCTAACAATAATTACAAATCTAAACGCAACATGTAAAGTGTTGGTTCCATGTTTACTGAGCTGAAATAAAAGATCACAGAAATGTTCCATACGCACAAAAAGCTTATTTCTCTCAAATGTTGTGCACAAATTTGTTTATTGTTAGTGAGCATTTCTCCATTGCCAAGATAATCCATCCACCTGACAGGTGTGGCATATGAAGCTGATTAGACAGCATTATCATTACACAGGTGCACTTTGTGCTGGGTACAATCAAAGGCCACTTTTAAATGTTCAGTTTTAATATAATAATAATAATATATGTGTGTGACAGTTTTGTCACACAACACAATGCCACAGGGGCCTGGCTCCCCAGTGGGTGGGCCTATGCCTTCCCAGGCCCACCCATGTCTGCGCCCCCCTGCCCAGTCATGTGAAATCCATAGATTAGGGCCTAATGAATTTATTATAATTGACTGATTTCATTATATGAACTGTAACTCAGTGAAATTGTTGCTTGTTGCGTTTATATTTGTTGTTGGGTATAATTAACTTGGAGGTTTCGTGGCATTATATGAACTGTAACTCAGTGAAATTGTTGCTTGTTGCGTTTATATTTGTTGTTGGGTATAATTAACTTGGAGGTTTCGTGGCCGATCTGATTAAGATATGAGGAAGATATGGAAGTTGTTTTAACTTGTCACTCTGACCAAATATACGGGAAACACTGTGGCTGGTCGTTCTGGTGTGTTCCATCCCAACTCGACTGAGGAAACTGAAACACTGTGGCTGGTCGTTCTGGTGTGTTCCATTCCAACTCGACTGAGGAAACTGAAACACTGTGGCTGGTCGTTCTGGTGTGTTCCATTCCAACTCGACTGAGGAAACTGAAACACTGTGGCTGGTCGTTCTGGTGTGTTCCATTCCAACTCGACTGAGGAAACTGAAACACTGTGGCTGGTCGTTCTGGTGTGTTCCATTCCAACTCGACTGAGGAAACTGAAACACTGTGGCTGGTCGTTCTGGTGTGTTCCATTCCAACTCGACTGAGGAAACTGAAACACTGTGGCTGGTCGTTCTGGTGTGTTCCAACTCGACTGAGGAAACTGAAACACTGTGACTGGTCGTTCTGGTGTGTTCCATCCTACTGCCTAGTCACAGCTGGACTACTGCCCAGTCACACCTGGACTACTGCCTAGTCACACCTGGACTACTGCTCAGTCACACCTGGACTACTGCCCAGTCACACCTGGACTACCGCCCAGTCACACCTGGACTACTGCCTAGTCACACCTGGACTACTGCCTAGTCACACCTGGACTACTGCCCAGTCACACCTGGACTACTGCCCAGTCACACCTGGACTACTGCCTAGTCACACCTGGACTACTGCCTAGTCACACCTGGACTACTGCCCAGTCACACCTGGACTACTGCCCAGTCACACCTGGACTACTGCCCAGTCACACCTGGACTACTGCCTAGTCACACCTGGACTACTGCCTAGTCACACCTGGACTACTGCCCAGTCACACCTGGACTACTGCCTAGTCACACCTGGTGGACTACTGCCTAGTCACACCTAGTGGACTACTGCCTAGTCACACCTAGTGGACTACTGCCCAGTCACACCTGGACTACTGCCTAGTCACACCTGGACTACTGCCCAGTCACACCTGGACTACTGCCCAGTCACACCTGGACTACTGCCTAGTCACACCTGGACTACTGCCCAGTCACACCTGGACTACTGCCTAGTCACACCTGGACTACTGCCCAGTCACACCTGGACTACTGCCTAGTCACACCTGGACTACTGACTAGTCACACCTGGACTACTGCCTAGTCACACCTGGACTACTGCCTAGTCACACCTGGACTACTGCCTAGTCACACCTGGACTACTGCCCAGTCACACCTAGTGGACTACTGCCTAGTCACACCTAGTGGACTACTGCCCAGTCACACCTGGACTACTGCCTAGTCACACCTGGACTACTGCCCAGTCACACCTGGACTAATGCCCAGTCACACCTGGACTAATGCCCAGTCACACCTAGTGGACTACTGCCCAGTCACACCTAGTGGACTACTGCCCAGTCACACCTAGTGGACTACTGCCCAGTCACACCTAGTGGACTACTGCCCAGTCACACCTAGTGGACTACTGCCCAGTCACACCTAGTGGACTACTGCCCAGTCACACCTGGACTACTGCCTAGTCACACCTGGACTACTGCCTAGTCACACCTGGACTACTGCCCAGTCACACCTGGACTACTGCCTAGTCACACCTGGACTACTGCCTAGTCACACCTGGACTACTGCCTAGTCACACCTGGACTACTGCCCAGTCACACCTGGACTACTGCCTAGTCACACCTGGACTACTGCCTAGTCACACCTGGACTACTGCCTAGTCACACCTGGACTACTGCCTAGTCACACCTGGACTACTGCCTAGTCATATGGTTTCACAGAGGGCATTAGATATATTACAGTTGGCCCAGAACAGAGCAGTACGGGCCATTAACTCTTTTCCCTCTGAAATCGAATTAACGTAATACAAAAATATCCGTCGATATCCGTCGATATGGCCCTTCCGCATCTGCGGTGAAAAGCTGCCTTGACAGGAACTAATGGGATCCATAATAAACCCCAGGAAGAGTAGCTGCTGCCTTGGCAGGAACTAATGGGGATCCATAATAAACCCCAGGAAGAGTAGCTGCTGCCTTGACAGGAACTAATGGGGATCCATAATAAACCCCAGGAAGAGTAGCTGCTGCCTTGGCAGGAACTAATGGGGATCCATAATAAACCCCAGGAAGAGTAGCTGCTGCCTTGACAGGAACTAATGGGATCCATAATAAACCCCAGGAAGAGTAGCTGCTGCCTTGACAGGAACTAATGGGGATCCATAATAAACCCCAGGAAGAGTAGCTGCTGCCTTGGCAGGAACTAATGGGGATCCATAATAAACCCCAGGAAGAGTAGCTGCTGCCTTGACAGAAACTAATGGAGATACGTAATATATGATACTGAAGTCATTTAAACATCTCTCTCTCACTCTCTCTCTGTCTTTCTTTCTCTGTCTCTCTCTCTGTCTTTCTCTCTCTTTCTCTCTCTTTCTCTCTCTGTCTCTCTCTCTCTCTCTCTCTGTCTCTCTGTCGCTCTGTCTCTCTCTCTGTCTCTCTGTCTCTCTGTCTCTCTGTCTCTCTCTGTCTCCAGTCTCTGCAGCAGCAGTTGGAGGTGATTAACGGCCATGATGAGCTGCTGGCTGACATAGTCAACCTGTGTGTTGATTACTATGAGAACAGGATGTACCTGACCCCCAACGAGAAACACATGCTGCTCAAGGTACGCTATCGTCTGGCTGGCATGCTGGGCCGCTTTCCAAACGGCTCCCTATTCCCTATATAGTGCACTACTTATGACCAGGGCCTATAGGGAATAGGGTGCCATTTGGTATATTGGATAACATCATTTAATTTTATCTTCAATGTGTCTGTACCTGTCTGTTACCTCTAGGTGATGGGGTTTAGTCTGTACCTGTCTGTTACCTCTAGGTGATGGGGTTTGGTCTGTACCTGTCTGTTACCTCTAGGTGATGGGGTTAGGTCTGTACCTGTCTGTTACCTCTAGGTGATGGGGTTTAGTCTGTACCTGCCTGTTACCTCTAGGTGATGGGGTTAGGACTGTACCTGTCTGTTACCTCTAGGTGATGGGGTTTGGTCTGTACCTGTCTGTTATCTCTAGGTGATGGGGTTTAGTCTGTACCTGCCTGTTACCTCTAGGTGATGGGGTTAGGTCTGTACCTGTCTGTTACCTCTAGGTGATGGGGTTAGGTCTGTACCTGTCTCTTATCTCTAGGTGATGGGGTTAGGTCTGTACCTGTCTGTTACCTCTAGGTGATGGGGTTTGGTCTGTACCTGTCTCTTACCTCTAGGTGATGGGGTTAGGTCTGTACCTGTCTGTTACCTCTAGGTGATGGGGTTTGGTCTGTACCTGTCTGTTACCTCTAGGTGATGGGGTTTGGTCTGTACCTGTCTCTTACCTCTAGGTGATGGGGTTAGGTCTGTACCTGTCTGTTACCTCTAGGTGATGGGGTTTGGTCTGTACCTGTCTGTTATCTCTAGGTGATGGGGTTTGGTCTGTACCTGATGGATGGCAGTAACAGCAACATCTACAAAATGGACGCCAAGAAGAGGATCAACCTGATCAAGATTGACAAGTTCTTCAAGGTGATAGTTTGAGACATGTTGATGATGCTGTATGTGTGTGGGTGTTTATCGTTTTGCAGAATTGTACGTTCTCTAAAATAAAAGTTTAATGTTGAGACTGGGATGGTCTGAAATGGCTCTGACTAACTGACTGGTCTTCATGTATCTGAAATGGCTCTGACTAACTGACTGGTCTTCATGTATCTGAAATGGCTCTGACTAACTGACTGGTCTTCATGTATCTGAAATGGCTCTGACTAACTGACTGGTCTTCATGTATCTGTCCCCAACAGCAACTGCAGGTGGTGCCTCTGTTTGGTGACATGCAGATTGAGCTGTCCAGGTACATCAAGACCAGCGCACACTTTGAAGAGAACAAGAACAGGTGAGGCCTAACCCTAACCCTAACCCCTAACCCCTACCCCTAACCCTAACCCCTAACCCCTAACCCTAACCCCTAACCCTAACCCTAACCCCTAACCCCTAACCCTAACCCTAACCCCTAACCCTAACCCTAACCCTAAGAGAACAAGAACAGGTGAGGCCTAACCCTAACCCCAACCCTAACCCCTAACCCTAACCCTAAGAGAACAAGAACAGGTGAGGCCTAACCCTAACCCCTAACCCCAACCCTAACCGCTAACCCTAACCCTAAGAGAACAAGAACAGGTGAGGCCTAACCCTAACCCTAACCCTGACCCTGACCCTAACCCTAACCCCTAACCCTAACCCTAACCCTAACCCCTGACCCTGACCCTAACCCTGACCCTAACCCTAACCCTTATCCCTAACCCTTATCCCTCTATTCCTCTACCTCATCTCTCCTCTCTCTTCTCCATCCACCTCCTCTCATCTCTCTTCTCTATTTCTTTCTCTCCTCTCTCGATCCTCATCTCTTCTCTCTCTCTCCTCTCTTTATCCTCATCTCTTCTCTCTCACTCCTCATCTCTTCTCTCTTGCTTCTCTCCTCTCTCCATTCTCATCTCTCTTCTCATCTTTCTCCTCTCTCTTCTCCATCCACCCCGTCTCATCTCTCTCTCCTCCCCGTTCACAGGTGGTCATGTACCTCAACAGGCAGCAGTCCTCAGTATAATATCTGTGAGCAGATGGTTCAGATCAGGGAAGACCACATGAGGTTCATCTCTGAGCTGGCTCGCTACAGTAACAGTGAGGTGAGCACCTAGCAACACACCTAGTCCTGTCTCAATCTCTACACCAAACACACCTAGTCCTGTCTCAATCTCTCCACCAAACACACCTAGTCCTGTCTCAATCTCTCCACCAAACACACCTAGTCCTGTCTCAATCTCTACACCAAACACACCTAGTCCTGTCTCAGTCTCTACACCAAACACACCTAGTCCCGTCTCAATCTCTACACCAACCACAATTAACACACCTAGTCCTGTCTCAATCTCTACACCAAACACACCTAGTCCTGTCTCAATCTCTCCACCAAACACAACAAACACACCTAGTCCTGTCTCATTCTCTCCACCAAACACACCTAGTCCTGTCTCAATCTCTACACCAAACACATCTAGTCCCGTCTCAATCTCTACACCAACCACAACTAACACACCTAGTCCTGTCTCAATCTCTACACCAAACACACCTAGTCCTGTCTCAGTCTCTACACCAAACACAACTAACACACCTAGTCCTGTCTCAGTCTCTACACCAAACACACCTAGTCCTGTCTCAATCTCTACACCAACCACAACTAACACACCTAGTCCTGTCTCAATCTCTACACCAAACACACCTAGTCCTGTCTCATTCTCTCCACCAAACACACCTAGTCCTGTCTCAATCTCTACACCAAACACGCCTAGTCCTGTCTCTGTCTCTACACCAAACACAACTAACACACCTAGTCCTGTCTCAATCTCTACACCAAACACACCGAGTCCTGTCTCAATCTCTACACCAAACACACCTAGTCCTGTCTCAATCTCTACACCAAACACACCTAGTCCTGTCTCTGTCTCTACACCAAACACACCTAGTCCTGTCTCAATCTCTACACCAAACACGCCTAGTCCTGTCTCAATCTCTACACCAAACACACTTAGTCCTGTCTCAATCTCTACACCAAACACACCTAGTCCTGTCTCAATCTCTACACCAAACACACCTGGTCCTGTCTCAATCTCTACACCAAACACGCCTAGTCCTGTCTCTGTCTCTACACCAAACACACCTAGTCCTGTCTCAATCTCTACACCAAACACGCCTAGTCCTGTCTCTGTCTCTACACTAAACACACCTAGTCCTGTCTCTGTCTCTACACCAAACACACCTAGTCCTGTCTCAATCTCTACACCAAACACACCTAGTCCTGTCTCAATCTCTACACCAAACACACCTGGTCCTGTCTCAATCTCTACACCAAACACACCTAGTCCTGTCTCTGTCTCTACACCAAACACACCTAGTCCTGTCTCAATCTCTACACCAAACACGCCTAGTCCTGTCTCTGTCTCTACACTAAACACACCTAGTCCTGTCTCTGTCTCTACACCAAACACACCTAGTCCTGTCTCAATCTCTACACCAAACACACCTAGTCCTGTCTCTGTCTCTACACCAAACACACCTAGTCCTGTCTCAATCTCTACACCAAACACGTCTAGTCCTGTCTCTGTCTCTACACCAAACACACCTAGTCCTGTCTCAATCTCTACACCAAACACGCCTAGTCCTGTCTCAGTCTCTACACCAAACACGCCTAGTCCTGTCTCAGTCTCTACACCAAACACACCTAGTCCTGTCTCTGTCTCTACACCAAACACACCTAGTCCTGTCTCAATCTCTCCACCAAACACAACTGGTCCTGTCTCAATCTCTCCACCAAACACAACTGGTCCTGTCTCAGTCTCTACACCAAACACACCTAGTCCTGTCTCAATCTCCCCACCAAACACACCGAGTCCTGTCTCAATCTCTCCACCAAACACACCTAGTCCTGTCTCAATCTCTACACCAAACACACCTAGTCCTGTCTCAATCTCCCCACCAAACACACCGAGTCCTGTCTCAATCTCTACACCAAACACACCTAGTCCGGTCTCAATCTCTACACCAAACACAACTACCACAACTAACAACTGAAGTTAGTGAGGTAAGAGTCTCCAGCTTCAGTGATTTTTGCAGTTAGTTCCAGTCATTGGCAGCAGAGACCTGGAAGGAAAGACAACCAAAAGAAGGATTGGCTTTGGGGATGACCAGTGAGATATACCTGCTGGAGAGCGTGCTACGAGTGGGTGCTGCTATGGTGACCAGTGAGATATACCTGCTGGAGAGCGTGCTACGAGTGGGTGCTGCTATGGTGACCAGTGAGATATACCTGCTGGAGAGCGTGCTGCAGTGGGTGCTGCTCTGGTGGCCAGTGAGCTGAGATAAGGCGGGCCTTTACCTTGCAGAGACTTGTAGTTGACCTGGAGCCAGTGGGTTTGGCGACGAGTATGAAGCGAGGGCCAGCCAACGAGAGCATACAGGTCGCAGTGGTGGGTAGTATATGGGAATTTGGTGACAAAACGGATGGCACTGTGATAGACTGCATCCAGTTTGGAGAGTAGAGTGTTGGAGGCTATTTTATAAATGACATCACCGAAGTCAAGGATCGGTAGGATGGTCAGTTTTACGAAGGCATGTTTGGCAGCATGAGTGAAGGATCCTTTGTTGCGAAATAGGAAGCCAATTCTAGATTTAATTTTGGATTGGAGATGTTTAATGTGAGTCTGGAAGGAGAGTTTACAGTCTAACCAGACACCTAGGTATTTGTAGTTGTCTACATACAGTGGGGCAAAAAAGTATTTACTCAGCCACCAATTGTGCAAGTTCTCCCACTTAAAAAGATGAGAGAGGCCTGTAATTTTCATAGGTACACTTCAACTATGACAGACAAAATGAGAAGAAAACATCCAGAAAATCACATTGTAGGATTTTTATTTACAAAAAAAATATCAATTTAAAGTTTTAATAAGTTTTCTTGTTTTTCAATCAACCAACAAAACATTCACAGATGTGACAGGCTTAAAAAATAAAATAAAAAAAGTTTAAAAGTAATAATACATTTGAAAAAATATATATATATTAAAGAAGAGAAAAATAAACATTTTTTTATTATTTTTCTTTTTTCTCCCTTGGTGCATATATATACATACTATATACACATACTATATATATATATATATAACTATATACATACTATATATACATACTATATATATATATATATAACTATATACATACTATATATATATATATATAACTATATACATACTATATATATATATATATATATATATAACTATATACATACTATACTATATATATATATATAACTATATACATAATTTATATATATATATATATATATATATATAACTATATACATACTATATATATATATATAACTATATACATACCATATATATATATATAACTATATACATACTTATACTATATATATATATATATAACTATATATTAATATCATATATATATATATAACTATATACATACTATACTCATATATATATATATATATTATATACATACTATATATATATTATATATACTATATACATACTATATATATATATAACTATATATATATATTATATATATATAACTATATACATACTATATATATATATATTATACATATATATATATATATATATATATAACTATATACATACTCATATATATATATAACTATAGATAGATATATATATATAAAGAGATGAGAGATATATATATATATACTATATACATACTATATATATATACTATATATACATATATATAACTATATACTATATATATATACTATATATACATATATATAACTATACACATACTATATATATATATACTATATATACATATATATAACTATACACATACTATATATATATATATAACTATATACATACTATATATATATATATATAACTATATACATACTATATATATATACTATATATACATATATATAACTATACATATACTATATATATATACCTATATATACATATATATAACTATACACATACTATATATATATATATTAACTATATACATACTATATATATATATATATAACTATATACATACTATATATATATATATATATATAACTATATACATACTATATATATATATATATATATATAACTATATACATATATATATATATATATATAACTATATACATACTATATATATATATATAACTATATACATACTATATATATATACTATATATACATATATATAACTATACACATACTATATATATACTATATATACATATATATAACTATACACATACTATATATATATACTATATATACATATATATAACTATACACATACTATATATATATATATAACTATATACATACTATATATATATATAACTATATACATACTATATATATATACTATATATACATATATATAACTATACACATACTATATATATATACTATATATACATATATATATACTATATACATACTATATATATATATATATACTATATACATACTATATATATATATATATATAACTATATACATACTATATATATATATAACTATATAACTATATACATACTATATATATATATAACTATATATATACTATATATATATATATACTATATACATATAACTATACACATACTATATACACATATAACCATATACATACTCATATATATATAACTATATACATACTATATATATATATATATAAATATACATACTATATATACATATTTATACATAATTATATATACATACTATATATATATATAACTATATACATACATATATAACTATATACATAATTATATATATAACTATACATACTATATATATATATATAACTATTAACTATATATATATACATATATATAACTATATACATACTATATATATATATACACATATATACATTACTCATACTATATATATAACTATATACAACAATATTACACATATATATATATATATATAACTATATACATACTATATATATATACTATATACATACTATATATACATATATATATATATATATATATATATATACTATATATATACTATATATACTATACTATATACTATATCTATATATATATACTATATACATACTATATATATATATATAATATATACATACTATATATACATACTATATATATATATACTATATACATACTATATATATATATAACTATATACATACTATATATATATATATATATATATATATATATATATATATACTATATACATACTATATATATATATAACTATATACATACTATATATATATATATAACTATATACATACTATATATATATACTATATATACATATATATATATATATATATATATACATACTATATATATATATATAACTATATACATACTATATATATATATATAACTATATACATACTATATATATATATATATAACTATATACATACTATATATATATATATATATATATATATATATACTATATATATATATATATACTATATACATATATATATATATATAACTATATACATACTATATATATATATACTATATACATACTATATATATATACTATATATATATATATATATACATATATATATATACTATATATATATACTATATATATATATATATATATATATATATATATATATATATATATATATATAACTATATACATACTATATATATATATATACTATATACATACTATATATACATATATATATATATATATACATACTATATATATATACTATATATACATACTATATATACATATATATATATATATATATATACTATATATATATATATATATACTATATATATATATATATATATATATACTATATATATATATATATATACTATATATACATACTATATATATATATATAACTATATACATACTATATATATATATATATATATATATATACTATATATATATACTATATATATATATATATATATATATACTATATATATATATATATATATATATATATATATATATATACATATATATATATATATATATAACTATATACATACTATATATATATATATATACTATATACATACTATATATATATATATATATACATATATATATACATATATATATATATACTATATATATACTATATATATATAACTATATACATATATATATATATATATATATACTATATACATACTATATATATATATATATACTATATACATACTATATATATATATATATATATATATATATACATACTATATATATATATATATATATATACTATATATACATATATATAACTATATACATACTATATATATATATATATATATATACATATATATAACTATACATATATATATATATATATATATATATACATATATATATACTATATATATATATATATATATATACTATATATATATACTATATATACATATATATATACTATATACACATTGATTACTACTATACATACCATAATACACACATACTATAACTACTATATACACTATACAATATATACACACTATAAATACCCATATGATATAATAACCATATATTATTATCATACTATACATATATTACATATTAACCATATTAATATACACATAACCATACTATATTACCATAAATAATATCATATTACATATATACTATATTATTACATATATACATATATATACATATGTACTGGCTATACATACTATATACATTATATATATGCTACAGCCTATATAATATGGTATATTATATTATTATATATATATATAACTATACTATATATAACTATATTATTATATATATAAATTATTATATACATATAAATCTATATATATATATTACACCATATTTATTTTATATACTTTTTATATATATATATACTTTAAATATGTACACAAGCTAATATATACATAACTATACAAATATGTACCGACATATTATACATATAAAATATGTATAATATATATATATATATATATATAACCCATACAATATAAACTATACATATACAAAAACTATACATATATATAACCATATTATACAACTATACATATACATAACTATATAACTATATATATATATATATATACATATATATATATATAATATACTATTATACACATATATTATCACATATAACTATATATATATATATACATATATATATATATATAACTATATACATACTATATATATATATATATATATATATATATATATATATATATATAACTATATACATACTATATATATATATATACTATATATATATATATATATATATACTATATACATACTATATATATATATATACTATATACTATATATATATATATATAACTATATACATACTATATATATATATATATATACATACTATATATATATATATAACTATATACATACTATATATATATATATATATATATACATATATATATATATATAATATATACATACTATATATATATATATATATATACTATATACATACTATATATATATATATATATATATATATATATACTATATATATACTATATATATATATATAACTATATATATATATATATATATAACTATATACATACTATATATATATAATATATACATACTATATATACATACTATATATACATACTATATATACATATATATATATATACTATATATACATACTATATATATATACTATATATATATATACTATATACATACTATATATATATAACTATATACATACTATATATATATATATATACTATATACATACTATATATACATATATATATATATACTATATACTATACTATATATATATACTATATATACATACTATATATACATATATATATATAACTATATACATACTATATATATATATATATATATACATACTATATATACATATATATATATAACTATATATATACTATATATACATACTATATATACATATATATATATATATATATAACTATATACATACTATATATACATACTATATATATATATATATATATATATATATATAACTATATACATACTATATATACATATATATAACTATATACATACTATATATATATATATAACTATATACATACTACATTTTACATTACATTTAAGTCATTTAGCAGACGCTCTACAAATTGGTGCAATCACCTTATGACATCCAGTGGGACAGTCACTTAACAATAGTGCATCTAAAACTTAGGGGTGGGGTGAGAGGGATTACTTAACCCATCCTAGGTATTCCTTAAAGAGGTGGGGTTTCAGGTGTCTCCGGAAGGTGGTGATTGACTCGCTGTCCTGGCGTCTCGTGAGGGAGTTTGTTCCACCATTGGGGGCCAGGGCAGCGAACAGTTTTGACTGGGCTGAGCGAGCTGTACTTCCTCAGTGGTAGGAGGCGAGCAGGCCAGAGGTGGATGAACGCAGTGCCCTTGTTTGGGTGTAGGGCCTGATCAGAGCCTGAGGTAGCTGGAGGTGCCGCCCCCTCACAGCTCCGTAGGCAAGCACCATGGTCTTGTAGCGGATGCGAGCTTCAACTGGAAGCCAGTGGAGAGAACGGAGGAGCGGGTGACGGGAGAGAACTTGGGAAGGTTGAACACCAGACGGGCTGCGGCGTTCTGGATGAGTTGAAGGGGTTTAATGGCACAGGCAGGGAGCCCAGCCAACAGCGAGTTGCAGTAATCCAGACGGGAGATGACAAGTGCCTGGATTAGGACCTGCGCCGCTTCCCTGTGTGAGGCAGGGTCGTACTCTGCGGATGTTGTAGAGCATGAACCTACAGGAACGGGCCACCGCCTTGATGTTAGTTGAGAACGACAGGGTGTTGTCCAGGATCACGCCAAGGTTCTTGGCGCTCTGGGAGGAGGACACAATGGAGTTGTCAACCGTGATGGCGAGATCATGGAACGGGCAGTCCTTCCCCGGGAGGAAGAGCAGCTCCGTCTTGCCGAGGTTCAGCTTGAGGTGGTGATCCGTCATCCACACTGATATGTCTGCCAGACATGCAGAGATGCGATTCGCCACCTGGTCATCAGAAGGGGAAAGGAGAAGATTAATTGTGTGTCGTCTGCATAGCAATGATAAGAGAGACCATGTGAGGTTATGACAGAGCCAAGTGACTTGGTGTATAGCGAGAATAGGAGAGGGCCAAGAACAGAGCCCTGGGGGACACCAGTGGTGAGAGCGCGTGGTGAGGAGACAGATTCTCGCCACGCCACCTGGTAGGAGCGACCTGTCAGGTAGGACGCAATCCAGCGTGGCCGCGCCGGAGATGCCCAACTCGGAGAGGGTGGAGAGGAGGATCTGATGGTTCACAGTATCGAAGGCAGCCGACAGATCTAGAAGGATGAGAGCAGAGGAGAGAGAGTTAGCTTTAGCAGTGCGGAGCGCTCCGTGATACAGAGGAGAGCAGTCTCAGTTGAATGACTAGTCTTGAAACCTGACTGATTTGGATCAAGAAGGTCATTCAGAGAGAGATAGCGGGAGAGCTGGCCAAGGACGGCACGTTCAAGAGTTTTGGAGAGAAAAGAAAGAAGGGATACTGGTCTGTAATTGTTGACATCGGAGGGATCGAGTGTAGGTTTTTTCAGAAGGGGTGCAACTCTCGCTCTCTTGAAGACGGAAGGGACGTAGCCAACGGTCAGGGATGAGTTGATGAGCGAGGTGAGGTAAGGAGAAGGTCTCCGGAAAATGGTCTGGAGAAGAGAGGAGGGATAGGGTCAAGGGCAGGTTGTTGGGCGGCCGGCCGTCACAAGACGCGAGATTTCATCTGGAGAGAGGGAGAAAGAGGTCAGAGCACAGGGTAGGGCAGTGTGAGCAGAACCAGCGGTGTCGTTTGACTTAGCAAACGAGGATCGGATGTCGTCGACCTTCTTTTCAAAATGGTTGACGAAGTCATCTGCAGAGAGGGAGGAGGGGGGAGGGGGCGGAGGATTCAGGAGGAGGAGAAGGTGGCAAAGAGCTTCCTAGGGTTGGAGGCAGAAGCTTGGAATTTAGCGTGGTAGAAAGTGGCTTTAGCAGCAGAGACAGAGGAGGAAAATGTAGAGAGGAGGGAGTGAAAGGATGCCAGGTCCGCAGGAGGCGAGTTTTCCTCCATTTCCGCCGGCTGCCCGGAGTCTCTGTTCTGTGAGCTCGCAATGAGTCATCGAAACACGGAGCGGGAGGGGAGGACCGAGCCGTCTGGAGGATAGGACATGAGAGTCAAGGGATTTAAGAGAGGGAGGAGAGGAGGGTTGGAGGAGGCAGAATCGAGATAGGTGGGAGAAGGTTTGAGCGGAGGGAAGAGATGATAGGATGGAAGAGGAGAGAGTAGCGGGGAGAGAGAGGCGAAGGTTGGGTACTATATATATATATATAACTATATACATACTATATATATATATAACTATATACATACTATATATATACATACTATATATATATATAACTATATACATACTATATATATATAACTATATACATACTATATATATATATATATAACTATATACATACTATTATATATATATATAACTATATACATACTATATATATATATATATATAACTATATACATACTATATATATATATAACTATATACATACTATATATACATACTATATAATATATATATATATATATAACTATATACATACTTATATATATATACTATATACATACTATATATATATATATATATAACTATATACATACTATATATATATATATATATATATATAACTATATACATACTATATATATATATATAACTATATACATACTATATATACATACTATATATATATATAACTATATACATACGATATATACATACTATATATATATATATATAACTATATACATACTATATATATGATACTATATATATATATATAACTATATACATACTATATATACATACTATATATATATATATAACTATATACATACTAATATATATATATATAACTATATACATACTATATATATATACTATATATATATATATAACTATATACATAC
>NW_025751123.1:0-2500 GCF_021184085.1 Oncorhynchus gorbuscha
GAGGCACTGATGGTAGCTTACTGTCTGTTCTTCTGGGGCTGTGTCTGTCTATCTGCCTGTCTCTCTATCTGTCTGTATGGGAGGCACTGATGGTAGCTTACTGTCTGTTCTTCTGGGGCTGTGTCTGTCTATCTGCCTGTCTCTCTATCTGTCTGTATGGGAGGCACTGATGGTAGCTTACTGTCTGTTCTTCTGGGGCTGTGTCTGTCTATCTGCCTGTCTCTCTATCTGTCTGTATGGGAGGCACTGATGGTAGCTTACTGTCTGTTCTTCTGGGGCTGTGTCTGTCTATCTGCCTGTCTCTCTATCCGTCTGTATGGGAGGCACTGATGGTAGCTTACTGTCTGTTCTTCTGGGGCTGTGTCTGTCTATTTGCCTGTCTCTCTATCTGTCTGTATGGGAGGCACTGATGGTAGCTTACTGTCTGTTCTTCTGGGGCTGTGTCTGTCTATTTGCCTGTCTCTCTATCTGTCTGTATGGGAGGCACTGATGGTAGCTTACTGTCTGTTCTTCTGGGGCCGTGTCTGTCTATCTGCCTGTCTCTCTATCTGTCTGTCGTTCTGTGTCTCTATCTGCCTGCCTGTCTGCATGTAGGCCTGTCTGTCGTTCTGTGTCTCTACCTGCCTGCCTGTCTGCATGTAGGCCTGTCTGTCGTTCTGTGTCTCTACCTGCCTGCCTGTCTGCATGTAGGCCTGTCTGTCGTTCTGTGTCTCTACCTGCCTGCCTGTCTGCATGTAGGCCTGTCTGTCGTTCTGTGTCTCTATCTGCCTGCCTGTCTGCATGTAGGCCTGTCTGTCGTTCTGTGTCTCTACCTGCCTGCCTGTCTGCATGTAGGCCTGTCTGTCGTTCTGTGTCTCTATCTGCCTGCCTGTCTGCATGTAGGCCTGTCTGCCTGTCTGTCCATCCATCAGTCTGTCTATCAGCCTGTCTCTCTATCTGTCTGTCGTTCTGTGTCTCTATCTGCCTGCCTGTCTGCATGTAGGCCTGTCTGTCGTTCTGTGTCTCTACCTGCCTGCCTGTCTGCATGTAGGCCTGTCTGTCGTTCTGTGTCTCTACCTGCCTGCCTGTCTGCATGTAGGCCTGTCTGTCGTTCTGTGTCTCTATCTGCCTGCCTGTCTGCATGTAGGCCTGTCTGTCGTTCTGTGTCTCTACCTGCCTGCCTGTCTGCATGTAGGCCTGTCTGTCGTTCTGTGTCTCTATCTGCCTGCCTGTCTGCATGTAGGCCTGTCTGCCTGTCTGTCCATCCATCAGTCTGTCTATCAGCCTGTCTCTCTATCTGTCTGTCGTTCTGTGTCTCTATCTGCCTGCCTGTCTGCATGTAGGCCTGTCTGTCGTTCTGTGTCTCTACCTGCCTGCCTGTCTGCATGTAGGCCTGTCTGTCGTTCTGTGTCTCTACCTGCCTGCCTGTCTGCATGTAGGCCTGTCTGTCGTTCTGTGTCTCTATCTGCCTGCCTGTCTGCATGTAGGCCTGTCTGTCGTTCTGTGTCTCTACCTGCCTGCCTGTCTGCCTGTCTGTCCATCCATCAGTCTGTCTATCAGTCACATTCAAAAAATAAATCTGCGTTAATAAAAACAACACAGGGTAAAAATTGGACAGAAAACACATGGTATTATTTTTGACCCAGCCAGTTGAGCACTTAGTTGGGTTATTGAGCTATGACCCACTGAGTCAGATCAGAAGACTGGAGGTATGGATTAGTAGGGGCGTGGCTTTCAGATAGTTATTTTAGGCCACCCGTGAGAGTAAATGTCATTCCGATCATCTGTTCTGTTATCTTGTCGACACGTATTTAGGTTAAGCACAGACACTTTTGAAGTTTAACGAGACTTACACAAAATGAGTGCCACAGGTGCACATGTGTAACGGATGTGAAACGGCTAGCTTCGTTAGCGGTGTGCGCTAAATAGCGTGTCAATCGGTTACGTCACTTGCTCTGAGACCTTGAAGTAGTAGTTTCCCTTGCTCTGCAAGGGCTGCGGCTTTTGTGGAGCGATGGGTAACGATGCTTCGAGGGTGACTGTTGTCGATGTGTGCAGAGGGTCCCTGGTTCGCCCCGGGTATGGGCGAGGGGACGGTTTAAAATTATACTGTTACACATGCATATCCCAATGTTGGGATGGTCACCACTTCGTTATGATATTTAAATAATCATCTTATTAACTGTTTATTAAAATATGCAATGTTCAAAAAATATTCAAGGACATCTTTAATTAGCAGTGTACAAAACATAACATGATGAACAGGAATGACTTACTATTCTGGAATGGTCAACAAGAACCTATCTGAAAGCCACGCCCCCAATAGGCCATACTTCCTGGAAATAGCATGACAATAAAAACCCATTTGATGGTTAAATTAACCCATGTTTAGGTAATCCAAAGGCATTTGCCTATTAGGGGGGCATGGTTTTCAGAGTTATTTTTGGCCACCCGTAAGAGTAAATGTCATTCTTATTTGTCATGTTGAGTTTGTACACTGCAAATTTCAATTATCCTTCAA
>NW_025751123.1:7500-16402 GCF_021184085.1 Oncorhynchus gorbuscha
CTCCCAGCTGGGAATAAGCCCTTCAGATGACTTCTACCACGGGACCAAGGCTGCCCTGGCAGGGGGCACCACCATGATCAGTAGGGTTCCTCTATTATACTGCTGACCCTACCCTAACGAACCCTAACCTTCACTAACCCTAACTAACCCTAACTAACCCTAACTAACCCTAACCTTCACTAACCCTAACTAACCCTAACTAACCCTAACCTTCACTAACCCTAACCTTAACTAACCCTAACTAACCCTAACCCTAACTAACCCTAACCTTCCCTAACCCTAACTAACCCTAACCTTAACTAACCCTAACTAAGCCTAACCTTAACTAACCCTAACTAACCCTAACCTTAACTAACCCTAACCTTCCCTAACCCTAACTAACCCTAACCTTCCCTAACCCTAACTAACCCTAACCTTAACTAACCATAACTAACCTTAACTAACCCTAACCTTAACTAACCCTAACCTTAACTAAATCTAACTAACCTTAACTATCCCTAACCTTAACTAACCCTAACTAACCCTGACCTTAACTAACCCTAACTAACCGTAACCTTAACTAACCCTAACCTTAACCCTAACTAACCATATCTAACCCTAACCTCAACTAACCCTATCTAACCCTAACTAACCTTAACTAACTAATTTGGGGATTTGTATGTTTCGGCCTAGTATGGTTCTCAATCAGAGGCAGGTGTCATTAGTTGTCTCTGATTGAGAATCATACTTAGGCAGCCTGGGTTTCACTGTTTGTTTGTGGGTGATTGTCTATGTTAGTTGCTTGTGTCAGCACAGGTCTCATTTGTAGCTTCACGGTCATTATTGGTTTATTGTTTTTGTATTCAGTGTTCAGTTCTTTCTTTAATTAAACATTCATCATGAACACATACCACGCCACATGTTGGTCCTCCGGTCCTTCTCGCCTCTCCTCTTCAGATGAAGAGGAGGAAGACCATGACAGATAGCGAGATGCAACACCATAGAGTCTTTCCAGTCCACAGAGATAATATATTATACAGCACTGAGGGAGAGAGAGAGAGATCTAACACTATAGAGTCTTTTCAGTCCACAGAGATTATATATTATACAGGGAGAGGGAGGGAGGAGGGGTGGTAGTCTTTTCAGTCACAGAGAGAGAGGTGGTATAGGGAGAGGGAGGGAGGGTGGAACAGGGAGAGAGGGAGGTGGTATAGGGAGAGAGAGAGGTGGAACAGGGAGAGGGAGGGAGGTGGTATAGGGAGAGGGATGGAGGTGGTATAGGGAGAGGGAGGGAGGTGGAACAGGGAGAGGGATGGAGGTGGTATAGGGAGAGGGATGGAGGTGGAACAGGGAGAGGGAGGGAGGGAGGTGGAACAGGGGAGGGAGGTGGAACAGGGAGAGGGAGGGAGGTGGTACAGGGGGAGGGGTGAAACAGGGAGAGGGATGGAGGGAGGTGGAACAGGGAGAGGGATGGAGGGAGGTGGAACAGGGAGAGGGATGGAGGGAGGTGGAACAGGGGAGAGGTGGATAGGGAGAGGGAGGGAGGTGGAACAAGGAGAGGGATGGAGGGAGGTGGAACAAGGGAGAGAGGTGGTTGGAAAGGAGAGGGAGGGAGGTGGAACAGGGAGAGGGATGGAGGGAGGGAGGTGGAACAGGGAGAGGGATGGAGGGAGGTGGAACAGGGGGAGAGGGATGGAGGGAGGTGGAACAGGGAGGGAGAGGAGGTGGTTAGGGGAGAGGGGGAGGGAGGTGGAACAGGGAGAGGGAGGTGGTATAGGGAGAGGGATGGAGGGAAGGTGGAACAGGGAGAGGGATGGAGGGAGGTGGAACAGGGAGGGAGAGAAAGGTGGTTAGGGAGAGGGGAAGGTGGAGGAGGGAGAGGGATGGAGGGAGGTGGATCAGGGAGAGGGATGGAGGGAGGTGGAACAGAGGAGAGGGAGTGCTGGAGGGATCCCAGCCTGGAACACTCTGGGAGAGGGATGGATCTGTGTAAACAGCAGCACAGACCCCATGGACGGCTGTTAGGTGGAGCTGTGGTTTTAGGGATGGAACATTGGAGGAAAATATCAGCCTGATGTTTTTAATGCATAGGCTGTGACTTTGCAACGGGAGACGGGAGGTGGAGGTCACGATCTTGAATGAAAGGGAAACGGAGTTGAAGTTCACTGCTCAGTGTGTGGTTTCCTTTCTCCCTGTCAGTCCCAGAGGGATGTCCTCCTCTATAGGGAGAGGGATGGAGGGAGGTGGTATAGGGACCTGGTCCTCTTGGAGGGAGGTGGTCTCCTAGGGAGAGGGAGGGAGGTTCTCTAGGGTCCTAGGGCTTCTTCTTCTCTCCTCTCAGAGGGAGACAATTTGTGTTTCTTTGTGGCTTTTCTTCTCTCCCTGTCCTATAGTTGAGACTGGCTGAGAGGACCCTGTCCTCCTCTTCTCTGCGTCCTCAGGGGGGAGAGCTGGAGGACCTGGTCTCTCTGTCTCTAGTTGACCTGTCCTCTTCAGTTAGATCATCTGAAACCTGGTCATCTTCTTCTCTCCAGCCTAGTTGACCTGGTCCTCTTCTTCTCTGAACTCTTTTACCCTCAAACCGTCCTCTTCTTCTCTCCTGTCCTCTAGTTGACCTGGTCTTCTTCTTCTCTGTGTCCTCTAGCAGCCTGGTCCTCTTCCATCGGCTGTCCTATGTTGAGCTGTGTCTTTTAGGGATGGAACATTGGACCTGGAAATATCAGCCTGATGTCCTCTAGTTGACCTGGTCCTCTACTGCTGTGTCCTCTTTGCCTGGTCCTCGTTATCTCCGTCCTCTGGATGACCTGGTCCTCTTCTTCTTGAATAGTTGACCTGTTGAAGTTCACTGCCCAGTTGACCTGGTTTCCTCTTCTTCTCTCAGTCCCATAGTTGACCCTGTCCTCTTCTTCTCTCCTGTCCTCTAGTTGACCTGGTCCTCCTCTTCTTCTCTCCCTCCTCTAGTTGACCTGGTCTTCTTCTTCTCTCCCGTCCTCTAGTTGACCTGGTCCTCTTCTTCTTCTCTCCTCTCGTCCTCTAGTTGACCTGGTCCTCTTCTTCTTCTCTGACCCCTCTCCTCTAGTTGACCTGGTCCTCTTCTTCTCTCCCGTCCTCTAGTTGACCTGGTCCTCTTCTTCTCTCCCGTCCTCTAGTTGACCTGGTCCTCTTCTTCTCTCCCGTCCTCTAGTTGACCTGGTCCTCTTCTTCTCTCCTGTCCTCTAGTTGACCTGGTCTCTTCTTCTCTCCTGTCCTCTAGTTGACCTGGTCTTCTTCTTCTCCTCTCTCCTCCTGTCCTCTAGTTGACCTGGTCCTCTTCTTCTCTCCCTGTCCTCTAGTTGACCTGGTCCTCTTCTTCTCTCCTGTCCTATAGTTGACCTGGTCTTCTTCTTCTCTCCTGTCCTCTAGTTGACCTGGTCCTCTTCTTCTTCTCTCCTGTCCTCTAGTTGACCTGGTCCTCTTCTTCTCTCCCGTCCTCTAGTTGACCTGGTCCTCTTCTTCTCTCCCGTCCTCTAGTTGACCTGGTCCTCTTCTTCTCTCCCGTCCTATAGTTGACCCTGTCCTCTTCTTCTTCTCTCCCGTCCTCTAGTTGACCTGGTCCTCTTCTTCTCTCCTGTCCTCTAGTTGACCTGGTCTCTTCTTCTCTCCTGTCCTCTAGTTGACCTGGTCCTCTTCTTCTCTCCTGTCCTCTAGTTGACCTGGTCCTCTTCTTCTTCTCTCCTGTCCTATAGTTGACCTGGTCCTCTTCTTCTTCTCCCTGTCCTCTAGTTGACCTGTCCTCTTCTTCATTTCATTAGTTGACCTGGTCTTCTTCTTCTCTCCTGTCCTCTAGTTGACCTGGTCTTCTTCTTCTCTCCTGTCCTCTAGTTGACCTTGTCCTCCTCTTCTTCTCTCCTGTCCTCTAGTTGACCTGGTCCTCTTCTTCTCTCCCGTCCTCTAGTTGACCTGGTCCTCTTCTTCTCTCCCGTCCTCTAGTTGACCTGGTCCTCTTCTTCTCTCCCGTCCTCTAGTTGACCTGGTCCTCTTCTTCTTCTCCCCCGTCCTCTAGTTGACCTGGTCCTCCTCTTCTTCTCTCCCGTCCTCTAGTTGACCTGGTCCTCTTCTTCTCTCCCGTCCTCTAGTTGACCCTGTCCTCCTCTTCTTCTCTCCTGTCCTCTAGTTGACCTGGTCCTCTTCTTCTCTCCCGTCCTCTAGTTGACCTGGTCCTCTTCTTCTCTCCCTGTCCTCTAGTTGACCTGGTCCTCCTCTTCTTCTCTCCCGTCCTCTAGTTGACCTGGTCCTCTTCTTCTCTCCTGTCCTCTAGTTGACCTGGTCTTCTTCTTCTCTCCCGTCCTCTAGTTGACCTGGTCCTCTTCTTCTCTCCCGTCCTCTAGTTGACCTGGTCCTCTTCTTCTTCTCTCCGTCCTCTAGTTGACCTGGTCCTCTTCTTCTCTCCCGTCCTCTAGTTGACCTGGTCCCTCTTCTTCTCTCCCGTCCTCTAGTTGACCTGGTCCTCTTCTTATCTCCCGTCCTCTAGTTGACCTGGTCCTCTTCTTCTCTCCCGTCCTCTAGTTGACCTGGTCCTCTTCTTCTCTCCCGTCCTCTAGTTGACCTGGTCTTCTTCTTCTCTCCCGTCCTCTAGTTGACCTGGTCCTCTTCTTCTCTCCCGTCCTCTAGTTGACCTGGTCCTCCTCTTCTTCTCTCCCGTCCTCTAGTTGACCTGGTCTCTTCTTCTTCTCCCGTCCTCTAGTTGACCTGGTCCTCTTCTTCTCTCCCGTCCTCTAATTGACCTGGTCCTCTTCTTCTCTCCCGTCCTCTAGTTGACCTGGTCCTCTTCTTCTCTCCCGTCCTCTAGTTGACCTGGTCCTCTTCTTATCTCCTGTCCTCTAGTTGACCTGGTCCTCTTCTTATCTCCCGTCCTCTAGTTGACCTGGTCCTCTTCTTCTCTCCCGTCCTCTAGTTGACCTGGTCCTCTTCTTCTCTCCCGTCCTCTAGTTGACCTGGTCCTCCTCTTCTTATCTCCCGTCCTCTAGTTGACCTGGTCCTCTTCTTCTCTCCCGTCCTCTAGTTGACCATGTGGTCCCTGAGCCTGGTGCCAGCCTCCTGGGGGCCTACGACCAGTGGAAGGACATAGCAGACAGGGGGTCCTGCTGTGATTACTCCCTCATGGACATCACCCCTGGCACGAGTCTGGTGAAGGATAAAGGTATTGGACTCTTTGAAGAGATGGAGAGTCTGGTGAAGGATAAAGGTATTGTTTCAGGATGTTCTGGATCTACCTGTGTAGATAGTACCTGATGTTCTGGATCTACCTGTGTAGATAGTACCTGATGTTCTGGATCTACCCGTGTAGATAGTTCCTGATGTTCTGGATCTACCTGTGTAGATAGTACCTGATGTTCTGGATCTACCCGTGTAGATAGTTCCTGATGTTCTGGATCTACCTGTGTAGATAGTACCTGATGTTCTGGATCTACCTGTGTAGATAGTACCTGATGTTCTGGATCTACCTGTGTAGATAGTACCTGATGTTCTGGATCTACCTGTGTAGATAGTACCTGATGTTCTGGATCTACCCGTGTAGATAGTACCTGATGTTCTGGATCTACCTGTGTAGATAGTACCTGATGTTCTGGATCTACCTGTGTAGATAGTACCTGATGTTCTGGATCTACCCGTGTAGATAGTACCTGATGTTCTGGATCTACCCGTGTAGATAGTACCTGATGTTCTGGATCTACCTGTGTAGATAGTACCTGATGTTCTGGATCTACCCGTGTAGATAGTACCTGATGTTCTGGATCTACCTGTGTAGATAGTACCTGATGTTCTGGATCTACCTGTGTAGATAGTACCTGATGTTCTGGATCTACCTGTGTAGATAGTACCTGATGTTCTGGATCTACCTGTGTAGATAGTACCTGATGTTCTGGATCTACCTGTGTAGATAGTACCTGATGTTTCTGGATCTACCTGTGTAGATAGTACCTGATGTTCTGGATCTACCTGTGTAGATAGTACCTGATGTTCTGGATCTACCTGTGTGTAGATAGTACCTGATGTTCTGGATCTACTGATGTTCTGGTGTAGATAGTTCCTGTGTCTGGATCTACCCGTGTGTCTTCAGATCTCAATCTGTCTGACACAAAACCACCCAATATGACTCAATATAAATCGTTTCCCTACCATATAATTACTAGATGAGCATCTAAAGATGATATTGGCCTGTGTAAAAATAACTTTGAAAGGGTTCTTTTTAATGTTGTTGTGGTAATGTATCTACCTGTGTAGATAATGGTGTTGTGGTAATCTATCTGATACTGTGTTGCTAATGTTGTGGTAATGTGTGATACTGATAGTGAAATACTGTGTTGTTAACCGTGTTGTGGTAATGTGTCTGATCTACTGTGTTCATGATAGTATGTTCTGATACTACCTGTGTGTTAATGGTGTTGTGGTAATGTATCTGATACTGTGTTAATGTGTTGTGTTAATGTATTCTGGATCTACCTGTGTTGTGGTAATGTATCTGATACTGTGTTAATGGTGCTGGTGTGTGTTAATGGATACATTGTTGGTATGTATACAACACCATGCTACAGTATCGAATGTAACTTACAGTATGATACTGTGTTAGTGTTGTGGTAAATGATACTGTGTTGTGGTAATGTATCTGATACTGTGGTGTTAATGGTATTTGTGGTAATGTATCTGATACTGTGTTGTTAATGGTGTTGTGGTAATGTATCTGATACTGTGTTAATAGTGTTGTGGTAATGTAACTGATACTGTGTTAATGGTGTTTGTGGTAATGTATCTGATACTGTGTTGTTAATAGTGTTGTGGTAATGTATCTGATACTGTGTTAATGGTGTTGTGGTAATGTATCTGATACATTTACTGCAGTGTCAGATACATTACCACAACACCATTAACACAGTATTACAACACCATTAACAACACAGTGTACTGTATTAATAATGTACATATCACAACTGATACTGTGTTGTTAATAGTATTTGTGGTAATGTATGATACTGTGTTAATGGTGTTGTGGTAATGTATCTGATACTGTGTTGTGTTAATGGTGTTGTGGTAATGTATCTGATACTGTGTTGTTAATAAGTGTTGTGGTAATGTATCTGATACTGTGTTGTTAATGGTGTTGTGGTAATGTATCTGATACTGTGTTAATGGTGTTGTGGTAATGTGTCTGATACTGTGTTAATGGTGTTGTGGTAATGTATCTGATACTGTGTTGTTAATGGTGTTGTGGTAATGATACTGTGTTGATGGTGTTGTGGTAATGCGTGTACACACACCTGTTTCCGTGCAATCACAGCATTATTAATTATACTGTATCGTGATGCATTACTGGCACCAGGCATTGACAACACAGTATCTGATACTGTGTTAATGGTGTTGTGATAATGTATCTGATACTGTGTTGTTAATGGTGTTGTGGTAATGTATCTGATACTGTGTTAATGGTGTTGTGGTAATGTGTCTCATACTGTGTTAATGGTGTTGTGGTAATGTATCTGATACTCTGCTGTTAGGAGAATACAGTGGTGTAGTTTTACTTTGAATCTCATGAAGAGCTGCTTTCCTTCTGCTCTGCCTCCCTCGAGCACACACACACACACATCACACACACACACTCACTAACACACACACACACACACACACACACTGTGTGTCCGTGCACAGACGATTACTGCAGGTGACACACACACACACACACCATGTCACACTCACTCATCACACAGACAGCCAGTCAGCCCACAACTCCTTCACTGCAACTGAGCTACACTCACTAATCCACACAGACACACACTCACTAATCCACACAGACAGCCAGTCAGCCCACCAACTCTCTCCCACCCAGCTGAGCTACACTCACTAATCACACAGACACAATCACTAATCCACACAGACACACTCACTAATCCACACAGACAGCTCAGCCATCAGCCCACTCACTCATCCACTCACAGCCAGCCAGTCAGCCCTCACTCTCTCCACAGAGCACACTCACTAATCCACACAGACACAATCACTAATCCACACAGACACACTCACTCATCCACACAGACAGCCAGTCAGCCCACCAACTCTCTCTCACCCAGCTGAAGAGCACTCACTCATGCACTCACACACACACAAAACCACTCACTCACTCACACAACCACACAACCACACACACACACAACCACCCAACCATATGCACACACAGGAGCTCACAGACATATAGACACATCTGCACATGCTTGTGATTTTCAAATGGGAGAAATTAAACTCCTTGAAATGGTTTGAAATGTGTTATGTTTGAATTTCTCCAGGAGTCAATTCCTTCTTGATCTTCATGGCTTACAAGGACAAATTCCAGAGCTCAGATAGTCAGGTAAGTTTTATTTCTTCAAACTATTTATTCAGACGTCTCTAAAATGTAAATAATAACCTTGGGTGTTTCTCCATATGTACTACCGTGCTCCGTACTCTCACGCTCTCATCTGAGGACGTTCTCTTGAGTAAAACATTCCATTTGCAGCAGCACTCCACCCTACTGTATTACCTCACCACCCCTACTGTATTACCTCACCACCCTACTGTACCTCACCCACCCCTACTGTATTACCTCACTACCCCTACTGTATTACCTCACCACCCCTACTGTATTACCTCACCACCCCTACTGTATGCCTCACCCACCTCACTACCACCCTACTGTATTACCTCTGTATTGCCTCCTTCACCACCCCTACTGTATTACCTCACCACCCCTACTGTATTACCTCACCACCCCTACTGCCTCACCACCCCTGCTTACCTCACCACCCCTACTGTATTACCTCACCACCCCTACTGTATTTACCCTCACCCACCCTACTGTATTACCTCACCACCCCTACTGTATTACCTCACTACCCCTACTGTATTACCTCACCAC
>NW_025751124.1:0-16401 GCF_021184085.1 Oncorhynchus gorbuscha
TCTAACCCCTGGTCACTACTGTCTGATCTGTCATCTCTAACCCCCTGGTCACTACTGTCTGATCTGTCATCTCTAACCCCCTGGTCACTACTGTCTGATCTGTCATCTATAACCCCCTGGTCACTACTGTCTGATCTGTCATCTATAACCCCCTGGTCACTACTGTCTAATCTGTCATCTATAACCCCCTGTAAGATGTAAGATTCTCCTACATGTCCAGAGGAAAACTACAGAGCAGAATTAGGCCAATATCCACTAATAATAAAAACTCAACAAAGAGCAATTAAGTTTTGGAAACATTTACAATACAGTGACCCCCTCTCATATCATTACCAAGCCCTGCAATGCCAAGAGCTGAGCAAGGAAAATAGTCCCCTCATCCAGCTGGTCCTGGGGCTGAGTTCACAAACCTGTTCTACTAACACACTGAAGCCTCAGTCCCCTCATCCAGCTGGTCACTGGGAGGCTGAGTTCACCTAACCTGTTCCTGCTTCAACACACTGACCTCAGTCCCTCCCATCCAGCTGGTCTCGGGGTGCAGAGTTCACTAACCTGTTCTACTAACACACTGAAGCCTCAGTCCCTCATCCAGCTGGTCCTGGTGCTGAGTTCACTAAACCTGTTCTACTAACGCACTGAAGCCTCTGTCCCCTCATCCAGCTGGTCCTGAGTTCACTAACCTGTTCTACTAACACACTGAAGCCTCAGTCCCCTCATCCAGCTGGTCCTGGGGCTGGGTTCACTAACCTGTTCTAACTAGCTGCAGGCCTCATCCACTGGTCCGGCTAAGTCCTGGGGCATGGGTCCATCTAGCACGTTCTACCAAGCACTGAAGTCAGTGTCATCCAGCTGGTCTAGGGGCTGAGTTCACTAACCTGTTCTACTAACACACTGAAGCCTCAGTCCCCTCATCCAGCTGGTCCTGGGGCTGAGTTCACAAACCTGTTCTACTAACACACTGAAGCCTCAGTCCCCTCATCCAGCTGGTCCTGGGGCTGAGTTCACTAACCTGTTCTACCAACACACTGGGAAGCCCAGTCCCCATCCAGCTGGTCCTGGGGCTGAGTTCACTAACCTGTTCACTAACACAATGAAGTTCTCAGTCCTCTCATCCAGCTGGTCCTGGGGCTGAGTTCACTAACCTTGTTCTACTAACACTGAAGCCTCAGTCCCCTCATCCAGCCGGGTCCTGGGGCTGAGTTCACAAACCTGTTCTACTAACACACTGAAGCCTCAGTCCTCTCATCCAGCTGGTCCTGGGGCTGAGTTCACTAACCTGTTCTACTAACACACTGAAGCCTCAGTCCCCTCATCCAACTGGTCCTGTGGGGCTGAGTTCACAAAGTCTTACTAACACACTGAAGCCTCAGTCCCTCATCCAGCTGGTCCTGGGGCTGAGTTCACTAACCTGTTCTACTAACACACTGAAGCCTCAGTCCTCATCCAGCTGGTCCTGGGGCTGAGTTCACAAACCTGTTCTACTAACACACTGAAGCCTCGATCGTCCTCATCCAGCTGGTCCTGGGGCTGAGTTCACTAACCTGTTCTACTAACACACTGAAGCCTCAGTCCCCTCATCCAACTGGTCCTGGGGCCGAGTTCACCAATCTGTTCTACTAACACACCAGCTCCTTAGTCCCCATCCAGCTGGTCCTGTGGCTGAGTTCATTAACCTGTTCTACTAACACAATGAAGCCTCAGTCCCTCATCCAGCTGTCCTAGCTGGAGTTCACTAACCTGTTCTACTAACACACTGAAGCCTCAGTCCCCTCGAACAGCTGGTCCTGGGCCGAGTTCACAAAACCTGTTCTACCAACACACTGAAGCCTTGCCAGCCCCTCATCCAGCTGGTCCTGGGGGCTGAGTTCACTAACCTGTTCTACTACACTGAAGCTCTCAGTCCCCTCATCCAGCCGGTCCTGGGGGCTGAGCCCACTGTAAACCTGTTCTACTAACACTGGGAAGCCTTCAGTCCCCATCCAGCTGGTCCCAAATATTCTAAACCTGTTCTACTAACTCACTGAAGCCTCAGTCCTCTCATCCAGCTGGTCCTGGGGCTGAGTTCACTAACCTGTTCTACTAACACACTGAAGCCTCAGTCCCCTCATCCAGCTGGTCCTGGGGCTGAGTTCACTAACCTGTTCTACTAACACACTGAAGCCTCAGTCCCCTCATCCAGCTGGTCCTGGTGCTGAGTTCACTAACCTGTTCTACTAACGCACTGAAGCCTCAGTCCCCTCATCCAGCTGGTCCTGGTCCTGAGTTCACTAACCTGTTCTACTAACACACTGAAGCCTCAGTCCCCTCATCCAGCTGGTCCTGGGGCTGAGTTCACAAACCTGTTCTACTAACACACTGAAGCCTCAGTCCCCTCATCTAGCTGGTCCTGGGGCTGAGTTCACTAACCTGTTCTACAACACAGTCAAAACAAAACTACATTGCTTATTGGGAAACACAAGCACAGAGCAAAATGCAGTGCTATCTGGCCCTAAATCGACAGTAAACCGTGACTAAATATTTGACTTTGGTTAGTAAGAAAATCCTTGACAAAGTGCAGGCTCAGTGAGCTCTTTTTATACTGCGGTGATTGGTCAGTTTTATGCGATATTATTATGATAATTTGACTGTTTTATAGGAAATAGTGCAGTGTTTGGTGAAATTTGCAAAGCCCTCGCAATAATAAGCAGGGAATTTAGATTTTGCTAAAAATATCGCAGAATCCTGGAAAGACTGGTTAGTGATGAACCGCCTGGCATTGTGTCTCTGATGGTTACCACGGAGATGGCTCCAGTCATGTTGTCAGTCATGTTTGTCTTACTCTACTCTCCACTGCCTCTACTCTCTCTCCTCTGCTCTCACCCTACTCTCCTCTCCCCTGCTCTCTCTTACTCTACTCTCCCATGCTCTCCACTACTCTCTCTCCCTGCTCTCCCTGACTCTCTCTCCCCTGCTCTCTCTTACTCTCCTCTCCCCTGCTCTCTCTCTCTCTACCCTGCTCTCCTCCCCTGCTCTCTCTACTCTACTCTCCCTGCTCTCTCTTACTCTACTCTCCCCTGCTCTCCCCTACTCTCTCTCCCTGCTCTCCCTTACTCTCCTCTCCCTGCTCTCCCTAACCTGCTCTCCTTACTCTCCTCTCCCTAACCTGCTCTCCCTTACTCTCCCTCCACCCTACTCTCCTCTCCCTGCTCTCTCTTACTCTCCTCTCCCTGCTCTCCTTGCTCTCTCCCTGCTCTCTCTCTACTCTCCCTACTCTCCTCCCTACTCTCCTGCTCTCCCTGCTCTCCCTCTCTCTCTCCCCTGCTCTCTCTTACTCTCCTCTACCCTGCTCTCCCTACTCTCCTCTCCCTGCTCTCTCTTACTCTCCTCTCCCTGCTCTCCTCCTACTCTCCGCTCTCTCTTACTCTCCTCTACCCCTGCTCTCCCTACTCTCCTCTCCCCTGCTCTCTCTTACTCTCCTCTCCCCTGCTCTCTCTTACTCTCCTCTACCCTGCTCTCCCCTCCCCTGCTCTCTCTTACTCTCCTCTCCCTGCTCTCTCTTACTCTCCTCTACCCTGCTCTCCTCTCCCCTGCTCTCTCTTACTCTCCTCTCTCCCTGCTCTCTCTACTCTACTCTCCCTGCTCTCCCTACTCTACTCTCCCTACTCTCCTCTCTCCTGCTCTCTCCTTACTCTCCTCTCCCTGCTCTCCCCTACTCTCCTCTACCCTGCTCTCCTCTCCCTGCTCTCTCTCCTCTACTCTCCCCTGCTCTCACTCTACTCTACTCTCCCCCTGCTCTCTCTTACTCTCCTCTACCCCTACTCTCCTCTCCCCTGCTCTCCCCTACTCTCCTCTCCCCTGCTCTCTCTTACTCTCCTCTCCCCTGCTCCCTACCTCCTCTCCTCTCTCCCTACTCTCCTCTCCCCTGCTCTCTCTTACTCTCCTCTCCCTGCTCTCCCTACTCTCCTCTACCCTGCCTCTCTCCCCTGCTCTCTCTACTCTCCTCTCCCTGCTCTCCCCTGCTCTCCTCTCCCTGCTCTCCTCTCCCCTGCTCTCTCTTACTCTCCTCTACCTTGCTCTCCCCTACTCTCCTCTACCCTGCTCTCTCCTCCTCCCCTGCTCTCTCTTACTCTCCTCTCCCCTGCTCTCTCTTACTCTCCCTGCTCTACCCTGCTCTCCTCTCCCCTGCTCTCTCTACTCTCCTCTCCCCTGCTCTCTCTTACTCTCCTCTCCCCTGCTCTCTCTTACTCTCCTCTCCCTGCTCTCCCCTGCTCTCCTCTCCTCCTGCTCTCTCTTACTCTCCTCTACCCTGCTCTCCCCTACTCTCCTCTCCCCTGCTCTCTCTTACTCTCCTCTACCCTGCTCTCCCCTACTCTCCTCTCTCTACCCTGCTCTCCTCTCCCCTGCTCTCTCGTACTCTCCTCTACCCTGCTCTCCCCTACTCTCTCTACCCTGCTCTCTCTTACTCTCCTCTCCCCTGCTTCCTCTCTTACTCTCCTCTACCCTGCTCTCCCCTCCCCTGCTCCTCTTACTCTCCTCTCCCCCTGCTCTCTCTACTCTCCTCTACCCTGCTCTCCCCTCCCCTGCTCTCTCTTACTCTCCTCTCCCCCTGCTCTCTCTTACTCTACTCTCCCCTGCTCTCCTTACTCTCCTCTCCCCTGCTCTCCCCTACTCTACTCTCCCCTGCTCTCTCTTACTCTCCTCTCCCCTGCTCTCTCTTACTCTCCTCTACCCTGCTCTCCCTCCCCCGCTCTCTCTCACTCTCCTCTCCCTGCTCTCTCTTACTCTACTCTCCCTGCTCTCCCCTACTCTCCTCTCACCTCTACTCTCCTCTCCCCTGCTCTCCCCTACTCTCCTCTCCCCTGCTCTCCCCTTACTCTCCTCTCCCCTGCTCTCCCCTCACTCTCCTCTACCCTACTCTCCCTCTCCCTGCTCTCCCCTACTCTCCTCCTCTCCCTGCTCTCTCTTACTCTCCTCTACCCTGCTCTCCCCTACTCTCCTCTCCCCTGCTCTCTCTTACTCTCCTCTACCCTGCTCTCCCCTACTCTCTCCGCTCTCTCGTACTCTCCTCTACCCTGCTCTCCCCTACTCTCCTCTACCCTGCCCTCTCCTACTCTCCTCTCCCTGCTCTCTCTTACTCTCCTCTACCCTGCTCTCCCCTCCCTGCTCTCTCTCTCTACCTCTCTCCCTACTCTCCTCTCTCCCTGCTCTCCCCTACTCTCTCTCTCCCCTGCTCTCTCTTACTCTCCTCTCCCCTGCTCTCTCTTACTCTCCTCTCCCTGCTCTCTTACTCTCCTCTCCCTGCTCTCCCTGCTCTCCTCTCCCCTGCTCTCTCTTACTCTCCTCTACCCTGCTCTCCCTCACTCTCCTCTCCTCTCCCCTGCTCTCCTCTCTCTACTCTCCTCTCCCTTGCTCTCTCCCTACTCTCCTCTACCCTGCTCTCCCCTCCCCTGCTCTCTCTACTCTCTCTCCCTGCTCTCTCTTACTCTCCTCTCCCCTGCTCTCTCTTACCTACTCTCCCTGCTCTCCCCCTACTCTCCTCTCCCCTGCTCTCTCCTACTCTCCTCTCCCCTGCTCTCTCTTACTCTACTCTCCCCTGCTCTCTCTTACTCTACTCTCCACTGCTCTCTCTCTACTCTCCTCTCCCCTGCTCTCCTCTACTCTCCTCTCCCTGCTCTCCCTAACCTGCTCTCCCTTACTCTCCTCTCCCCTAACCTGCTCTCCCTTACCTCTACTCTACCCTACTCTCCTCTCCCTGCTCTCCCTTACTCTCCTCTCCCCTGCTCTCCCCTACTCTCCTCTACCCTACTCTCCTCTCTCCCCTGCTCTCTCCTACTCTCCTCTCCCCTGCTCTCTCTTACTTTCCTCTACCCTGCTCTCCCCTCCCTGCTCTCTCTTACTTCTCCTCTCCCCTGCTCTCTCTTACCTCCTCTCCCCTGCTCTCTCCTACTCTCCTCTCCCCTGCTCTCTTACTCTCCTCTCCCTGCTCTCCCCTGCTCTCCTCTCCCCTGCTCTCTCTTAATCTCCTCACCCTGCTCTCCCTACTCTCCTCTCTCCCTGCTCTCTCTTACTCTCCTCTACCTTGCTCTCCCCCTACTCTCCTCTACCCTGCTCTCCTCTCTCCTGCTCTCTCTTACTCTCCTCTACCCTGCTCTCCCTCCCATGCTCTCTCTTACTCTCCTCTCCCTGCTCTCTCTTACTCTCCTCTCCCCTGCTCTCTCTTACTCTACTCTCACTGCTCTCCTCTACTCTCTCTCCCCTGCTCTCCCTACTCTACTCTCCCCTGCTCTCTCTCCTCTACTCTCCCCTGCTCTCTCTTACTCTACTCTCCACTGCTCTCTCTTACTCTCCTCTCCCTGCTCTCCCCTACTCTCCTCTCCCCTGCTCTCCCCTAACCTGCTCTCCTACTCTCCTCTCCCTAACCTGCTCTCCCCTACTCTCCCCTACTCTCCTCTCCTGCTCTCCCTACTCTCCTCTCCCTGCTCTCCCCTACTCTCCTCACCCTACTCCTCTCCCTGCTCTCTCTTACTCTCCTCTCCCCTGCTCTCCTCTTACTCTCCTCTACCCTGCTCTCCCCTCCCCTGCTCTCTCTACTCTCCTCTCCCTGCTCTCCTTACTCTCCTCTACCCTGCTCTCTCCCTCCCCTGCTCTCTCTTACTCTCCTCTCCCCTGCTCTCTCTTACTCTACTCTCCCTGCTCTCCACTACTCTCCTCTCCCCTGCTCTCCCTACTCTACTCTCCCCTGCTCTCTCTTACTCTCCTCTCCCCTGCTCTCTCTTACTCTCCTCTACCCTGCTCTCCCCTCCCCGCTCTCTCTCACTCTACTCTCCCTGCTCTCTCTTACTCTACTCTCCCCTGCTCTCCCCTACTCTCTCTCCACTGCTCTCCTTACTCTCCTCTCCCCTGCTCTCCCTAACCTGCTCTCCCTTACTCTCCTCTCTCCTAACCTGCTCTCCCTACTCTACTCTACCCTACTCTCCTCTCCCTGCTCTCTCTTACTCTCCTCTCCCCTGCTCTCTCTCTCTGTACTCTCCCTGCTCTCCCTTACTCTACTCTCCCTACTCTCTCTCTCCCTACTCTCCTCTCCCTGCTCTCTCACCTCTCTCTCTCCCTGCTCTCCCCTACTCTCCTCTACCCTACTCTCCTCTCCCCTGCTCTCCCCTACTCTCCTCTCCCTGCTCTCTCTTACTCTCCTCTCACCCTGCTCTCCCCTACTCTCTCTCCCTGCTCTCTCTTACTCTCCTCCTACCCTGCTCTCCCTACTCTCCGCTCTCTCGTACTCTCCTCTACCCTGCTCTCCCTACTCTCCTCTCCCTGCTCTCTCTTACTCTCCTCTCCCTGCTCTCTCTTACTCTCCTCTACCCTGCTCTCCCTCTCCTGCTCTCTCTTACTCTCCTCTCTCCCTGCTCTCTCTTACTCTCCTCTCTACCCTGCTCTCCCTCCCTGCTCTCTCTTACCTCTCTCTCTCCCTGCTCTCTCTCTACTCTCTCTCCCCTGCTCTCACTCTCACTCTACTCTCCCTACTCTCCTCTCCCTGCTCTCCCTTACTCTCCTCTCCTGCTCTCCTACTCTCCTCTACCCTCTCTCCTCTCCCTGCTCTCTCTTACTCTACTCTCCCTGCTCTCCTCTACTCTACTCTCCCCTGCTCTCTCTTACTCTCCTCTACCCTACTCTCCTCTACCCTACTCTCCTCTCCCCTGCTCTCCCCTACTCTCCTCTCTCCCTGCTCTCTCTTACTCTCCTCTCTCCTGCCTCTCTTACTCTGCTCTCCCCTGCTCTCTCCTACTCTCCTCTCTGCTCTCCCCTGCTCTCCTCTCTCCTGCTCTCTCTTACTCTCCTCTACCCTGCTCTCTCTTACTCTCCCTCTACCCTGCTCTCCCCTACTCTCTCTCTATCTACCCTGCTCTCCTCTCCACTGCTCTCTCTTACTCTCCTCTCCTTGCTCTCCCCTCTCTCCTCTACCCTGCTCTCCTCTCTCCCTGCTCTCTCTTACTCTCCTCTCCCGCTGCTCTCCCTTACTCTCCTCTACCCTGCTCTCCTCCTCCCCTGCTCTCTCTTACTCTCCTCTCCCTGCTCTCTCTTACTCTCCTCTCCCTGCTCTCTCTCTACTCTCCTCTCCCTGCTCTCCTCTACTCTCCTCTACCCTGCTCTCTCCCTCCCCTGCTCTCTCTACTCTCCTCTACCCTGCTCTCCCTACTCTCCTCTCCCTGCTCTCTCTTACTCTCCTCTACCCTGCTCTCCCCTACTCTCCTCTCTCTACCCTGCCTCTCTCTCCCCCTGCTCTCTCGTGCTCTCTCTACCCTGCTCTCCCTCTACTCTCCTCTACCCTGCTCTCTCTTACTCTCCTCTCCTCTGCTCTCTCTTACTCTCCTCTACCCTGCTCTCCTCTCCCCTGCTCTCTCTTACTCTCCTCTCCCCTGCTCTCTTACTCTCCTCTCACCCTGCTCTCCCTCCCCTGCTCTCTCTTACTCTCCTCTCCCCTGCTCTCTCTTACCTCTACTCTCCCCTGCTCTCCACTACTCTCCCTCTCCCCTGCTCTCCCTACTCTACTCTCCCTGCTCTCTCTTACTCTCCTCTCCCCTGCTCTCCTCTTACTCCTCACCCTGCTCTCCCTCTCTCCCTGCCTCTCTCTCTCTCTGCTCTCTCTCACTCTCCTCTCCCTGCTCTCCTACTCTACTCTCCTGCTCTCCCTTACTCTCCGCCTCTCTCCCTACCTGCTCTCCCTACTCTCTCTCTCACCTGCTCTCCCTTACTCTCACTCTCCCTACTCTCCTCTCCTCTCCCTCTCCCCTGCTCTCCCCACTCTACTCTCTCTCTCCCTACTCTCCTACTCTCCTCTCCCTGCTCTCCTCTTACTCTCCTCTCACCCTGCTCTCCCTCTCCTGCTCTCTCTTACTCTACTCTCCCTGCTCTCTCACCTCTACTCTCCCTGCTCTCCTCTACTCTACTCTCCCTGCTCTCTCTTACTCTCCTACTCTGCCCTCTCTCCCTGCTCTCTCCTACTCTCCTCTCCCCTGCCTCTCTTACTCTCCTCTCCCTGCTCTCCCTTACTCTCCTCCTCCCCTGCTCTCTACTCTCCTCTCCCTGCTCTCCTCTCCCTGCTCTCTCTTACTCTCCTCTACCCTGCTCTCCCCTACTCTCCTCTCCCTGCTCTCTCTTACTCTCCTCTACCTTGCTCTCCCCTACTCTCTCTCTACCCTGCTCTCCTCTCTCCCTGCTCTCTCTTACTCTCCTCTCCCTGCTCTCCTCTCCCATCTCTCTCTACTCTCCTCTCCCTGCTCTCTCTACTCTCCTCTCTCCTGCTCTCCCTACTCCTCTCCCTGCTCTCCCTACCTGCTCTCCCCTACTCTCCTCTCCTCTCACCTGCTCTCTCTTACTCTACTCTCCCTACTCTCCTCCTCTCCCTGCTCTCTCTTACTCTCCTCTCCTGCTCTCCTCTCACCTGCTCCTCTTACTCTCTCTCTCCTACTCTCCTCCTCTGCTCTCCTCTCCCCTGCTCTCCTACTCTCCTCTCCTCTGCCTCCCTACTCTCCTCTCCCTACTCTCCTCTCCCTGCTCTCTCTTACTCTCCTCTCCCCTGCTCTCCTCTTACTCTCCTCTACCCTGCTCTCCCCTCCCCTGCTCTCTTACTCTCCTCTCCCCTGCTCTCTTACTCTCCTCTACCCTGCTCTCCCCTCCCCTGCTCTCTCTTACTCTCCTCTCCCCTGCTCTCTCCTCTACTCTCCCTGCTCTCCACTACTCTCCCTCTCCCCTGCTCTCCCACTCTACTCTCCCTGCTCTCTCTTACTCTCCTCTCCCCTGCTCTCTCTTACCTCCCTACCCTGCCTCCCTCTCCCGCCTCCTCTCACTCTACTCTCCCCTGCTCTCTTTACTCTACTCTCCCTGCTCTCCCCTACTCTACTCTCCACTGCTCTCCTTACTCTCCTCTCCTGCTCTCCCCTAACCTGCTCTCCCTTACTCTCTCTCTCCCCTAACCTGCTCTCCCTTACTCTACTCTCCTCTCCCCTGCTCTCTCTTACTCTCCTCTCCCTGCTCTCCTCTACTGTACTCTCCCTGCACTCCCTTACTCTACCTCCTACCTCCCCTCCCCACTCTCCCTCCCCCTGCTCTCCCTTACTCTACTCTCCCTGCTCTCCTCTCCCTACCTCCTCTCTCCCTGCTCTCTCTTACCTCCCTCACCCTGCTCTCCTCTCCCTGCTCTCTCTTACTCTACTCTCCCCTGCTCTCTCTTACTCTACTCTCCCTGCTCTCTCTTACTCTACTCTCCCCCTGCTCTCCCCTACTCTCTCCTCTACCTACTCTCTCCCTCGCCCCCCCTCTCCCCCTACTCTCCTCTCCCCTGCTCTCCCTTACTCTCCTCTCCCCTGCTCTCCCCCCTGCTCTCCTCTACCCCTCTCTCCTCTCCCTGCTCTCCCCTACTCTCCCACTCTCCCCTGCTCTCTCTCTTACTCTCCTCCTCCCCTGCTCTCCTCTACTGTACTCTCCCCTGCTCTCCCTTACTCTCTCTCCCCCACTCTCCTCTCCCCCTACCTCTCCTCTCCCCCTGCTCTCCCTTACTCTCCTCTCCCCTGCTCTCCTCACCCTGCTCTCCTCTCCCCTGCTCTCTCTTACTCTACTCTCCCCTGCTCTCTCACTACTCTACTCTCCCCTGCTCTCACTCTTACTCTCCTCCTGCTCTCTCTTACTCTCCTCTACCCTACTCTCCTCTCCCTGCTCTCTCCTACTCTCCTCTCCCCTGCTCTCTCTTACTCTCACTCTACCCTGCTCTCTCTTACTCTCTCCTCTCCCTGCTCTCTTACTCTACTCTCCCCTCTCCCCTGCTCTCCTCTCCCCTGCTCTCTCTTACTCTCCTCTACCCTGCTCTCTCCCCTACTCTCCTCTCCCCTGCTCTCTCTTACTCTCCTCTACCCTGCTCTCCTCACTCTCCTCTACCCTGCCTCCTCTCCCCTGCTCTCTCTTACTCTCCTCCCTGCTCTCCCCTCCCTGCTCTCTCTTACTCTCCTCTCCCTGCTCTCTCTTACTCTCCTCTCCCTGCTCTCCTCACTCTCACTCTCCTCTCCCTGCTCTCCCTTACTCTACTCCCCTGCTCTCACTCTCCTCCCCTGCTCTCTTACTCTACTCTACCCTGCTCTCCCTTACTCTCCTCTCCCTGCTCTCTCTTACCTCACCTCCTCTCTCCTCTACTCTCCTCTCCCCTGCCTCTCCCTCTACCCTGCTCTCCGCCTCCTCTCACCCTCTCTCACTCTCCTACTCTCCCTGCTCTCTCTTACTCTCCTCTCCCCTGCTCTCCTCTACTCTCTCCCTACTCTCCTCTCCCTGCTCTCTTACTCTCCTCTCCCTGCTCTCTCTACTCTCCTCTCCCTGCTCTCTTCTTACCCTGCTCTCCTTACTCTCTCTCCCTGCTCTCTCACTCTCTCCCCTGCTCTCCTCTCTCCTCTCTCTCTCCTACTCTCCATGCTCTCACTACTCTCCTCCCCTGCTCTCCCCTACTCTACTCTCCCCTGCTCTCTCTTACTCTCCTCTCCCCTGCTCTCCTTACTCTCCTCTACCCTGCTCTCCCTCCCCTGCTCTCTCTTACTCTACTCTCCCCTGCTCTCTCTTACTCTACTCTCCCTGCTCTCCCCTACTCTACTCTCCACTGCTCTCCCTTACTCTCCTCTCCCTGCTCTCCCCTAACCTGCTCTCCCTCACTCTCCTCTCCCTAACCTGCTCTCCCTTACTCTCCTCTACCCTACTCTCCTCTCCCCTGCTCTCTCTTACTCTCCTCTCCCTACTCTCCTCTCTGCTCTCCCTGCTCTCCCTACTCTACTCTCCTACTCTCATCTCCCTACTCTCCTCTCCCTGCTCTCCCTTACTCTCCTCCCTGCTCTCCCCTACTCTCCTCTACCCTGCTCTCCTCTCCCCTGCTCTCCCTTACTCTACTCTCCCCCTGCTCTCTCTTACTCTCCTCTACCCTGCTCTCCCTCCTGCTCTACTCTACTCTCCTCTCCCTGCTCTCTCTTACTCTCCTCTCTCCCTGCTCTCTCTTACTCTCCTCTCCCTGTCTCTCCTCTACCTCTCTCTCTCCTCCCTGCTCCCTCCTCTCCCCTCTCCCCTGCTCTCTCTCCTCTCCTCTCCTGCTCTCCCACTCTCTCTCTACTGCTCTCCTCTCCCCTGCTCTCTCTTACTCTCCTCTACCCTGCTCTCCCCCCTGCTCTCTCTACTCTCCTCTCCCTGCTCTCTCTTACTCTCTCCTCACCCTGCTCTCTCCTTACCTCTCTCTCTCCCTCCTGCTCTCCCTGCTCTCCTCTCCTCCTGCTCTCTCCTACTCTCCTCTACCTGCTCTCCCCTACTCTCCTCTCCCCTGCTCTCTCTTACTCTCCTCTACCCTGCTCTCCTACTCTCCTCTACCCTGCTCTCCTCTCCCCTACTCTCCTCTCCCCTGCTCTCTCCCTACTCTCCTCTCACCCTGCTCTCCCCTCCTGCTCTCTCTTGCTCTCCTCTCCCCTGCTCTCTCTTACTCTCCTCTACCCTGCTCTCCCTCCCTGCTGCTCTCTTACTCTCTCTCCCTGCTCTCTCTTACTCTCCTCTCCCCTGCTCTCTCTTACTCTCCTCTCTCCCTGCTCTCCCTACTCTACTCTCCCCTGCTCTCCCTTACTCTACTCTCCCCTCTCTCTTACTCTCCCTGCTCTCTCTCTCTCCCCTGCTCTCCCCTACTCTCCTCTCCCTGCTCTCCCTTACTCTCCTCTCCCCCTGCTCTCCTCTCCCTGCTCTTCTTACCTCCTCTCCCTGCTCTCTCTCTTACTCTACTCTCCCCTGCTCTCCCTCTGCTCTACTCTCCCTGCTCTCCTCTCACTCTACCCTCTCCCCGCTCTCTCTTACTCTCTCTCTCTACCCTGCTCTCCCCTCCCTGCTCTCCCTACTCTCCTCTCCCCTGCTCTCTCTTTACTCTACTCTCCCCTGCTCTCTCTACTCTCTCTCTCCCTGCCTCTCACTACTCTCCCTCTCCCTGCTCTCCCCTACTCTCCTCTCCCTGCTCTCCCTTACTCTCCTCTCCACCTGCTCTCTCTTACTCCCTACCCTGCTCTCCCTCCCTGCCCTCTCTTACTCTACCTCTCCCCTGCTCTCTCTTACTCTCTCTCTGCTCTCCCCTCTACTCTACTCTCCCCTGCTCTCCCTTACTCTATCTCCTCTGCTCTCTCTTACTCTCCTCCTCTCCCTGCTCTCCCTTACTCTCCTCTCCCCTACCTGCTCTCTCTACTCTCCCTCCCCTGCTCTCTTACTCTCCTCTCCCCTGCTCTCTCTTACTCTACCTCTCCCCTGCTCCCTCTCCCTTATCTCTTACCTCCTCTACCTGCTCTCTCTTACTCTCCTCTACCCTGCTCTCCCTTACTCTCCTCTACCCTGCTCTCCTCTCCCCTGCTCTCTCTTACTCTCCTCTACCCTGCTCTCCCTCCCCTGCTCTCTCTTACTCTACTCTCCCCTGCTCTACTCTCCTGCTCTCCTTACTCTCCTCTCCCTGCTCTCCTAACCTGCTCTCCCTTACTCTCTTCTCCCTACTCTACTCTCCCCTACTCTCCTCTCCCTGCTCTCTCTTACTCTCCTCTCCCCTGCTCTCCCCTACTGTACTCTTCCCTGCTCTCACTTACTCTACTCTCTCCCTACTCTCTCTCCCTACTCTACTCTCCCTACTCTCCTCTCCCTGCTCTCCCTTACTCTCCCTCTCCCCTGCTCTCCCTTACTCTCCTCTCTCCTGCTCTCCCTAACTCTACTCTCCCCTACTCTCCTCTCCCTGCTCTCCCTTACTCTCCTCTCCCCTGCTCTCTCTTTTATTCTACTCTACCCTGCTCTCTCTTACTCTCCTCTCCCTGCTCTCTCTTACTCTCCTCTCCTCTCTGCTCTCCCCTACCCTGCTCCTCCCCTACCCTGCTCTCCCCTCCCCTGCTCTCTCTTACTCTCCCCTCCCCTGCTCTCTCTTACTCTCCCCTCCTCTGCTCTCTCTTACTCTCCCCTGCCCTGCCCTCCTTGGGTGCTCTCTCGTCTCTGACCACTTTATTGATTATCCTGCACCATCATCCTGTCTGTGTCAACTGGATTAGGTTCATGTAAGTGATAATGCACGAGAAGCTTGTGTTTTATGGATAAAGGCACGTTGAGGGCCGGCAAACCGTGATATTATATCCTCCAAACACCAGCTTCAAGGGCATTATAACTTTTATACAACCATTACCAACATATTAAAATCATGATTCATACATTTTAATACAATTTTTTAGGGGGTTTAATTTATTTATATTATTTCATCCTTCCACGAAGGAAAAGTCCTGCTCCCCAAGCCGTCATTTTGTTTCCAGCCAATGGCTGTCTTGTTTGTTTTGTCTTGTTCGCTGTTTTGATGGCTGTCTGACAGTCCGTCTCTTCCTGACTCCCGACATGATTATTACTAGACGGGACTACTGAAGCAATGTTGCAAAAATACTGAGGCAAACAGTAAGGTTTATACAAATCTCAGCTGTGGAAAACCAATTGCTAGTTTAAAATAAATGTGAGATAAAGTCTAGATGCTTTGTACACTGTAGGTCAAGTTTATAAATTGCCTGGCTGGGCTGATGAGACAACGGGCAAATAGGCATTTTAATGTCTTAGACTTAGCCGGTGGTAACTTGGTGAATTGGTTTTATTGGTTTTAACCAATCAGCATCCAGGATTAGACTCAACCATTGTATAATATGCAGCATCCTGACCTGCGCTACTATCTTACTGTCTGTCTCAACTAGAGCCTGTAAATATATTCCAAATGCCACCTACTGTAAATGGCTTCCTGTGGGCCAGTCTGTTTAGCTATCATTCTACCTACTGTAAATGGCTTCCTGTGTGCCAGTCTGTTTAGCTATCATTCCACCTACTGTAAATGGCTTCCTGTGTGCCAGTCTGTTTAGCTATCATTCCACCTACTGTAAATGGCTTCCTGTGGGCCAGTCTGTTTAGCTATCATTCCACCTACTGTAAATGGCTTCCTGTGGGCCAGTCTGTTTAGCTATCATTCCACCTACTGTAAATGGCTTCCTGTGGGCCAGTCTGTTTAGCTAATATTCCACCTACTGTAAATGGCTTACTGTGGGCCAATCTGTTTAGCTATCATTCCACCTACTGTAAATGGCTTCCTGTGGGCCAGTCTGTTTAGCTATCATTCCACCTACTGTAAATGGCTTCCTGTGTGCCAGTCTGTTTAGCTATCATTCCACCTACTGTAAATGGCTTCCTGTGGGCCAGTCTGTTTAGCTATCATTCCACCTACTGTAAATGGCTTCCTGTGTGCCAGTCTGTTTAGCTATCATTCCACCTACTGTGGAAATCGGCTTCCTGTGGGCCAGTCTGTTTAGCTATCATTCCACCTACTGTAAATGGCTTCCTGTGGGCCAGTCTGTTTAGCTATCATTCCACCTACTGTAAATGGCTTCCTGTGGGCCAGTCTGTTTAGCTATCATTCCACCTACTGTAAATGGCTTCCTGTGGGCCAGTCTGTTTAGCTATCATTCCACCTACTGTAAATGGCTTCCTGTGGGCCAGTCTGTTTAGCTATCATTCCACCTACTGTAAATGGCTTCCCATGTGCCAGTCTGTTTAGCTAACTACTGTAAATGGCTTCCTGTGGGCCAGTCTGTTTAGCTAACTACTGTAAATGGCTTCCTGTGTTGCCAGTCTGTTTACCGATCATGACACTCCTCGTCACTCCTAGCCATGTTTGGCATGAATGGAATGTTAGCACAAAGCAGGCTGATGTCACCAGGGTAACCAAATGGCACCTTCACCCTGTAAAGGTGTCCCACTTACCAACAACAACAGGAGGTCAATGTCATGGTTTTGCAGGGAGACGTACCACATCATTTTGTGCTGGTATTTGACTATTATGTGTAAAGTGTAAAGTTCAGTACAGAATGTTACCCAGTGTAAAGTTCAGTACAGTATGTTACCCAGTGTAAAGTTCAGTACAGTATGTTACCCAGTGTAAAGTTCAGTACAGTATGTTACCCAGTGTAAAGTTCAGTACAGTATGTTACCCAGTGTAAAGTTCAGTACAGTATGTTACCAGTGTAAAGTTCAGTACAGTATGTTACCCAGTGTAAAGTTCAGTACAGTATGTTAGCCAGTGTAAAGTTCAGTACAGTATGTTACCCAGTGTAAAGTTCAGTACAGTATGTTACCCAGTGTAAAGCTCAGACATATATGTAAAGTTCAGTACAGTATGTTACCCAGTGTAAAGTTCAGTACAGTATGTTACCAGTGTAAAGCTCAGTACAGTATGTTACCCAGTGTAAAGTTCAGTACAGAATGTTACCCAGTGTAAAGCTCAGTACAGTATGTTACCCAGTGTAAAGTTCAGTACAGTATGTTACCCAGTGTAAAGTTCAGTACAGTATGTTACCAGTGTAAAGTTCAGTACAG
>NW_025751125.1:0-16398 GCF_021184085.1 Oncorhynchus gorbuscha
TTATATGTTCTAAATCTAAATAGGGTTATGTGCTATCCTTGTTCTAGATCAGGGTTATGTTCTATCATTGTTATAGATCAGGGTTATGTTCTATCATTGTTATAGGTTCTAAATCTAAATAGGGTTAGGTGCTATCCTTGTTCTAGATCAGGGTTATGTTCTATCATTGTTATATGTTCTAAATCTAAATAGGGTTAGGTGTTATCCTTGTTCTAGATCAGGGTTATGTTCAATCATTGTTCTAGATCAGGGTTAGATTATATCCTTGTTGTAGATCAGGGTTATGTTCTATCATTGTTGTAGATCAGGGTTAGATTATATCATTGTTGTAGATCAGGGTTATGTTCTATCATTGATGTAGATCAGGGTTATATTCTATCATTGTTATATGTTCTAAATCTAAATAGGGTTAGGTGCTATCATTGTTCCAGATCAGGGTTATGTTCTATCATTGTTATATGTTCTAAATCTAAAGAGGGTTAGGTGCTATCCTTGTTCTAGATCAGGGTTATGTTCAATCATTGTTCTAGATCAGGGTTAGATTCTATCATTGTTATATGTTCTAAATCTAAATAGGGTTAGGTGCTATCCTTGTTCTAGATCAGGGTTATGTTCTATCATTGTTCTAGATCAGGGTTAGATTATATCATTGTTATATGTTCTAAATCTAAATAGGGTTAGGTGCTATCCTTGTTCTAGATCAGGGTTATGTTCTATCATTGTTATATGTTCTAAATCTAAATAGGGTTAGGTGTTATCCTTTGTTCTAGATCAGGGTTATGTTCTATCATTGTTCTAGATCAGGGTTAGGTTCTATCATTGTTATATGTTCTAAATCTAAATAGGGTTAGGTGCTATCCTTGTTCTAGATCAGGGTTAGGTTCTATCATTGTTGTAGATCAGGGTTAGATTATATCATTGTTGTAGATCAGGGTTAGGTTCTATCATTGTTGTAGATCAGGGTTAGATTATATCCTTGTTCTAGATCAGGGTTAGGTTCTATCATTGTTGTTGATCAGGGTTAGGTTCTATCATTGTTATATGTTCTAAATCTAAATAGGGTTAGGTGCTATCCTTGTTCTAGATCAGGGTTATGTTCTATCATTGTTGTAGATCAGGGTTAGATTATATCCTTGTTGTAGATCAGGGTTAGATTCTATCATTGTTATATGTTCTAAATCTAAATAGGGTTAGGTGCTATCATTGTTCTAGATCAGGGTTAAGTTCTATCATTGTTGTAGATCAGGGTTAGATTATATCCTTGTTGTAGATCAGGGTTAGATTCTATCATTGTTATATGTTCTAAATCTAAATAGGGTTAGGTGCTATCATTGTTCTAAATCAGGGTTATGTTCTATCATTGTTCTAGATCAGGGTTAGGTTCTATCATTGTTATATGTTCTAAATCTAAATATGGTTAGGTGCTATCCTTGTTCTAGATCAGGGTTATGTTCTATCACTGTTCTAGATCAGGGTTAGATTATATCATTGTTATATGTTCTAAATCTAAATAGGGTTAGGTGCTATCCTTGTTCTAGATCAGGGTTATGTTCTAAATCTAAATAGGGTTAGGTGCTATCCTTGTTCTAGATCAGGGTTATGTTCTATCATTGTTGTAGATCAGGGTTAGATTATATCATTGTTGTAGATCAGGGTTAGATTATATCATTGTTGTAGATCAGGGTTATATCCTTGTTGTAGATCAGGGTTAGGTTCTATCATTGTTATATGTTCTAAATCTAAATAGGGTTAGGTGCTATCATCGTTCTAGATCAGGGTTATGTTCTATCATTGTTGTAGATCAGGGTTAGATTATATTATTGTTGTAGATCAGGGTTATATCCTTGTTGTAGATCAGGGTTAGGTTCTATCATTGTTATATGTTCTAAATCTAAATAGGGTTAGGTGCTATCCTTGTTCTAGATCAGGGTTATGTTCTATCACTGTTCTAGATCAGGGTTAAATTATATCATTGTTATATGTTCTAAATCTAAATAGGGTTAGGTGCTATCCTTGTTCTAGATCAGGGTTATGTTCTAAATCTAAATAGGGTTAGGTGCTATCCTTGTTCTAGATCAGGGTTATGTTCTATCATTGTTGTAGATCAGGGTTAGATTATATCATTGTTATATGTTCTAAATCTAAATAGGGTTAGGTGCTATCCTTGTTCTAGATCAGGGTTATGTTCTATCATTGTTCTAGATCAGGGTTAGATTATATCATTGTTATATATTCTAAATATAAATAGGGTTAGGTGCTATCATTGTTCTATGTTCTAAATCTAAATAGGGTTAGGTGCTATCCTTGTTCTAGATCAGGGTTAAGTTCTATCATTGTTCTAGATCAGGGTTAGGTGCTATCATTGTTCTATGTTCTAAATCTAAATAGGGTTAGGTGCTTTTATCCTGTTCTAGATCATCAGGTTATGTTCTATCATTGTTCTAGATCAGGGCTAGGTTCTATCATTGTTGTAGATCTAAATAGGGTTGTGCTATCCTTGTTCTATCATTGTTCTAGATCAGGGGTTAGATTATATAATTGTTGTAAGATCAGGGCCAGGTTCTATCACCGTTCTAGACAAAGTTGGGTATATCATTGTTTGTAGATCAGGGTTAGGTTCTCATTGTTCTAGATCAGATTTAGATTATATCATTGTTGTAGATCAGGTTATGTTCTATCATTGTTATATGTTATAAATCTAAATAGGGTTAGTTGCTTTATCATTGTTCTAGATCAGGGTTATGTTCTATCATTGTTATATGTTATAAAATCTAAATAGGGTTAGGTGCTATCATTGTTCTAGATCAGGGGTTATGTTCTATCATTGTTATATGTTCTAAATCTAAATAGGGTTAGGGGTGCTATCATTATTTGTAGATCGGGGTTAGGTATATCATTGTTCTGAATCCAGGGTTATGTTCTATCATTGTTCCTGAGATCGGGGTTATGTTCTATCATTATTTGTAGATCAGCGTTAGGATTCTATCATTTTTGTAGATCAGGGTTAGGTTCAATCATTGTTATATGTTCTAAATCTAAATATGGTTAGGTGCTATCCTTGTTCTAGATCAGAGTTATGTTCTAAATCTAAATAGGGTTAGGTGCTATCCTTGTTCTAGATCAGGGTTATGTTCTATCATTGTTGTAGATCAGGGTTAGATTATATCATTGTTATATGTTCTAAATCTAAATAGGGTTAGGTGCTATCCTTGTTCTAGATCAGGGTTATGTTCTATCATTGTTCTAGATCAGGGTTAGATTATATCATTGTTATATATTCTAAATATAAATAGGGTTAGGTGCTATCATTGTTCTATGTTCTAAATCTAAATAGGGTTAGGTGCTATCCTTGTTCTAGATCAGGGTTATGTTCTATCATTGTTCTAGATCAGGGTTAGGTTCTATCATTGTTGTAGATCAGGGTTAGGTTCTATCATTGTTCTAGATCAGGGTTAGATTATATAATTGTTGTAGATCAGGGTTAGGTTCTATCATTGTTCTAGATCAGGGTTAGATTATATCATTGTTGTAGATCAGGGTTAGGTTCTATCATTGTTCTAGATCAGGGTTAGATTATATCATTGTTGTAGATCAGGGTTATGTTCTATCATTGTTATATGTTATAAATCTAAATAGGGTTAGTTGCTATCATTGTTCTAGATCAGGGTTATGTTCTATCATTGTTATATGTTATAAATCTAAATAGGGTTAGGTGCTATCATTGTTCTAGATCAGGGTTATGTTCTATCATTGTTATATGTTCTAAATCTAAATAGGGTTAGGTGCTATCATTGTTGTAGATCAGGGTTAGATTATATCATTGTTCTAGATCAGGGTTATGTTCTATCATTGTTCTAGATCAGGGTTATGTTCTATCATTGTTGTAGATCAGCGTTAGATTCTATCATTTTTGTAGATCAGGGTTAGGTTCAATCATTGTTATATGTTCTAAATCTAAATATGGTTAGGTGCTATCCTTGTTCTAGATCAGAGTTATGTTCTAAATCTAAATAGGGTTAGGTGCTATCCTTGTTCTAGATCAGGGTTATGTTCTATCATTGTTGTAGATCAGGGTTAGATTATATCATTGTTATATGTTCTAAATCTAAATAGGGTTAGGTGCTATCCTTGTTCTAGATCAGGGTTATGTTCTATCATTGTTCTAGATCAGGGTTAGATTATATCATTGTTATATATTCTAAATATAAATAGGGTTAGGTGCTATCATTGTTCTATGTTCTAAATCTAAATAGGGTTAGGTGCTATCCTTGTTCTAGATCAGGGTTATGTTCTATCATTGTTCTAGATCAGGGTTAGGTTCTATCATTGTTGTAGATCAGGGTTAGGTTCTATCATTGTTCTAGATCAGGGTTAGATTATATAATTGTTGTAGATCAGGGTTAGGTTCTATCATTGTTCTAGATCAGGGTTAGATTATATCATTGTTGTAGATCAGGTTAGGTTCTATCATTGTTCTAGATCAGGGTTCGATTGTATCATTGTTGTAGATCGGGGTTATGTTCTATCATTGTTATATGTTTCGTAAATCTAAATAGGGTTGGGTGCTATCATTGTTCCTAGATCAGGTTATGTTCTATCATTGTTATATGTTCTAAATCTAAATAGGGTTGGGTGCTATCCTTGTTCTAGATCAGGTTTGTTATATCATTGTTCTACCATTTTGTAGATCAGGTTAGATTATATAATTCAGGGTTGTAGATCAGGGTTAGATTATATCATTGTTGTAGATCAGGGTTAGGTTCTATCATTGTTCTAGATCAGGGTTAGATTATATCATTATTTGTAGATCAGGTTCTATCATTGTTCTAGATCAGGGTTAAGATTATATCATTGTTTATATGTTATATTGTTATATGTTATAAATCTAAATAGGGTTAGTTGCTTATCATTGTTCTAGATCAGGGGTTATGTTCTATCATTGTTATATGTTCTAAATCTAAAAAGCGGTTAGGAATTGCTATCCTTGTTCTAGATCAGCGTTATGTTATATCATTGTTCTAGATCAGGGTTAGATTATATCATTGTTGTAGATCAGGGTTAGGTTCTATCATTGTTGTAGATCAGGGTTAGATTATATCCTTGTTCTTTATCAGGGTTAGGTTCTATCATTGTTGTTGATCAGGGTTAGATTATATCATTGTTCTAGATCAGGTTAGGTGCTATCCTTGTTCTAGATCAGGTTATGTTCTATCATTGTTCTAGATCAGGGTTGATTATATCCTTGTTTGTAGATCAGGGTTAGATTATATCCCTGTTGTAGATCAGGGTTAGATTATATCCTTGTTCTAGATCAGGTTATGTTCTATCATTGTTGTAGATCAGCGTTAGATTATATCAATGTTGTAGATCAGGGTTTAGATTATATCCCTTGTTCTAGATCATTATTATATTATATTATTAATATTATTATATTATTATTATTATTATTATATATTGGGTCAGGATTGTGTTCTGTTTTTGTAGATCAGGTTGGGTTAAAATCATTTGTTATATGTTCTAAATCTAAATATGGTTAGGTGCTATCCTTGTTCTAGACTTCAGGTTATGTTCTATCACTGTTCTAGATCAGGGTTAGATTATATCATTGTTATATGTTCTAAATCTAAATATGGTTAGGTGCTTGTTCATCCTTGTTCTAGATCAGGCCCACTATCATTGTTATGTCTTCTATCACTGTTCTAGATCAGGGTTAGATTATATCATTGTTATATGTTCTAAATCTAAATAGGGTTAGGTGCTATCTCTTGTTCTAGATCAGGGTTATGTTCTTATCATTGTTCTAGATCAGGGTTAGATTATGTCATTGTTATATATTCTAAATATAAATAGGTTAGTGCTATCATTGTTCTATGTTCTAAATCTAAATAGGGTTGGGTGCTATCCTTGTTCTAGATCAGGGTTATGTTCTATCATTGTTCTAGATCAGGTTAGGTTCTATCATTGTTATATGTTCTAAATCTAAATAGGTTAGGTGCTATCCTTGTTCTAGATCAGGGTTAGGATTCTTATCATTGTTGTAGATCAGGGTTAGATTATATAATTGTTGTAGATCAGGGTTAGGTTCTATCATTGTTCTAGATCCAGGGTTAGATTATATCATTGTTGTAGATCAGGGTTAGGTTCTATCATTGTTCTAGATCAGGTTAGATTATATCATTGTTGTAGATCAGGGTTATGTTCTATCATTGTTATATGTTATAAATCTAATAGGGTTAGTTGCTATCATTTGTTCTGGATCAGGGTTATGTTCTATCATTGTTACATATGTTCTAAATCTAAATAGGGTTAGGTGCTATCCTTGTTCTAGATCAGGGTTAGATTATATGCTATTGTTTGATAGTTATGTTCTTATCGTATTTGTAGATCAGGGTTAGATTATATCATTGTTATATGTTCTAAATCTAAATAGGGTTAGGTACTATCACCTTGTTCCACAGATCGAGGTTTATGTTCTATCATTGTTCTAGATCCAGGGTTAGATTATATCATTATTATATATTCTAAATATGAAATGGGGTTGGGTGCTATGTCATTGTTCTATGTTCTAATCTACAAATAGGGTTGGGTGCTTTATCCTTGTTCTAGATCAGGGTTGCAGTTCTGTCATTTGTTCTAGATCCAGGTTGATTACTATCATAATTGTTCTATATTCTAAATCTAAATAGGGTTAGAGTGCCCCATCCCTATTGTTCTGAATCGGGGTTATGTTCTGTCATTGTTCTAGATCAAGGGTTAGGTTTATATCATTATTATATGTTCTAAACTAAATAGGGTTAGGTGCTATCCTTGTTCTAGATCAGGGTTAGATACTATCATTGTTGTAGATCGGGGTTAGATTATATAATTGTTGTAGATCAGGGTTAGGTTCTATCATTGTTCTAGATCAGGGTTAGATTATATCATTGTTATATATTCTAAATATAAATAGGGTTAGGTGCTATCATTGTTCTATGTTCTAAATCTAAATAGGGTTAGGTGCTATCCTTGTTCTAGATCAGGGTTAAGTTCTATCATTGTTCTAGATCAGGGTTAGGTGCTATCATTGTTCTATGTTCTAAATCTAAATAGGGTTAGGTGCTATCCTTGTTCTAGATCAGGGTTATGTTCTATCATTGTTCTAGATCAGGGTTAGGTTCTATCATTGTTATATGTTCTAAATCTAAATAGGGTTAGGTGCTATCCTTGTTCTAGATCAGGGTTAGATACTATCATTGTTGTAGATCGGGGTTAGATTATATAATTGTTGTAGATCAGGGTTAGGTTCTATCATTGTTCTAGATCAGGGTTAGATTATATCATTGTTATATATTCTAAATATAAATAGGGTTAGGTGCTATCATTGTTCTATGTTCTAAATCTAAATAGGGTTAGGTGCTATCCTTGTTCTAGATCAGGGTTAAGTTCTATCATTGTTCTAGATCAGGGTTAGGTGCTATCATTGTTCTATGTTCTAAATCTAAATAGGGTTAGGTGCTATCCTTGTTCTAGATCAGGGTTATGTTCTATCATTGTTCTAGATCAGGGTTAGGTTCTATCATTGTTATATGTTCTAAATCTAAATAGGGTTAGGTGCTATCCTTGTTCTAGATCAGGGTTAGATACTATCATTGTTGTAGATCGGGGTTAGATTATATAATTGTTGTAGATCAGGGTTAGGTTCTATCATTGTTCTAGATCAGGGTTAGATTATATCATTGTTGTAGATCAGGGTTAGGTTCTATCATTGTTCTAGATCAGGGTTAGATTATATCATTGTTGTAGATCAGGGTTATGTTCTATCATTGTTATATATTTATAAAGTCTGAAATGGGGTTAGTTGCTATCATTGTTGTTCTAGATCAGGGTTATATTTCTATCATTGTTGTATGTTATAAATCTAAATAGGGTTAGGTGCTATCATTGTTCTCGTCCCAGGTTATGTTCTATCGTGTTATATGTTCTAATCTAAATAGGGTTGGGTGCTGTCATTGTTGTAGATCAGGGGTTAGATTACATATCATTGTTCTAGATCAGGGTTATGTTCTATGTTGTTTCTAGATCAGGGGGATGTTCTATCATTGTTGTAGATCAGCGTTAGATTCTATCATTTTTGTAGATCAGGGTTAGAGTTCAATCATTGTTATATGTTCTAAATCTAAATATGGTTAGGTGCTATCCTTGTTCTAGATCAAGTTATGTTTCTAAATCTAAATAGGGTTAGGTGCTATCCTTGTTCTAGATCAGGGTTATGTTCTATCATTGTTGTAGATCAGGGTTAGATTATATCATTGTTATATGTTCTAAATCTAAATAGGGTTAGGTGCTATCCTTGTTTTCTAGATCGGGGTTATGTTCTATCATTGTTCTAGATCGGGGTTGATTATATCATTGTTATATATTCTAAATATAAATAGGGTTAGGTGCTATCATTGTTCAATGTTCTAAATCTAAATAGGGTTAGGTGCTATCCTTGTTCTAGATCAGGTTATGTTCTATCATTGTTCTAGATCAGGGTTAGGTTCTATCATTGTTGTAGATCAGGTTAGGTTCTATCATTGTTCTGAGATCAGGGTTAGATTATATAATTGTTGTAGATCAGGGGTTAGGTTCTATCATTGTTCTAGATCAGGGTTAGATTATATCATTGTTGTAGATCAGGGTTAGGTTCTATCATTGTTCTAGATCAGGGTTAGATTATATCATTGTTGTAGATCAGGGTTATGTTCTATCATTGTTATATGTTATAATCTAAATAGGGTTAGTTGCTATCATTGTTCTAGATCAGGGTTATGTTCTATCATTGTTATATGTTCTAAATCTAAAAAGGGTTAGGTGCTATCCTTGTTCTAGATCAGCGTTATGTTATATCATTGTTCTAGATCAGGGTTAGATTATATCATTGTTGTAGATCAGGGTTAGGTTCTATCATTGTTGTAGATCAGGGTTAGATTATATCCTTGTTCTTTATCAGGTTAGGTTCTATCATTGTTGTTGATCAGGGTTAGATTATATCATTGTTCTAGATCAGGGTTAGGTGCTATCCTTGTTCTAGATCAGGGTTATGTTCTATCATTGTTCTAGATCAGGGTTAGATTATATCCTTGTTGTAGATCAGGGTTAGATTATATCCTTGTTGTAGATCAGGGTTAGATTATATCCTTGTTCTAGATCAGGGTTATGTTCTATCATTGTTGTAGATCAGCGTTAGATTATATCAATGTTGTAGATCAGGGGTTAGATTATATCCTTGTTCTAGATCATTATTATATTATATTATTATATTATTATATATTATTATTATTATTATATATTAGATCAGGGTTATGTTCTATCACTTTTGTAGATCAGGTTAGGTTAATCATTGTTATATGTTCCTAAATCTAAATATGGTTAGGTGCTATCCTTGTTCTAGATCAGGGTTATGTTCTATCACTGTTCTAGATCAGGGTTAGATTATATCATTGTTATATGTTCTAAATCTAAATAGGGGTTGGTGCTATCCTTGTTCTAGATCAGGGTTATGTTCTATCATTGTTCTAGATCAGGGTTAGATTATATCATTGTTATATGTTCTAAATCTAAATAGGTTAGGTGCTATCCTTGTTCTAGATCAGGTTATGTTCTATCATTGTTGTAGATCAGGGTTAGGTTATATCATTGTTATATGTTCTAAATCTAAATAGGGTTAGGTGCTATCCTTGTTCTAGATCAGGGTTATGTTCTATCATTGTTCTAGATCAGGGTTAGATTATATCATTGTTATATATTCTAAATATAAATAGGTTAGGTGCTATCATTGTTCTATGTTCTAAATCTAAATAGGGTTAGGTGCTATCCTTGTTCTAGATCAGGTTATGTTCTATCATATGTTCTAAATCTAAATAGGGTTAGGTTCTATCCTTGTTGTAGATCAGGTTAGATTCTATCATTGTTGTAGATCAGGGTTAGATTATATAATTGTTGTAGATCAGGGTTAGGTTCTATCATTGTTCTAGATCAGGTTAGATTATATCATTGTTGTAGATCAGGGTTAGGTTCTATCATTGTTCTAGATCAGGGTTAGATTATATCATTGTTGTAGATCAGGGTTATGTTCTATCATTGTTATATGTTATAAAATCTAAATAGGGTTAGTTGCTATCATTGTTCTAGATCAGGTTATGTTCTATCATTGTTATATGTTCTAAATCTAAAAAGGGTTATATCCTTTGTTCTAGATCAGCTATGTTATATCATTGTTCTAGATCAGGGTTAGATTATATCATTGTTGTAGATCATTATATCATTGTTGTAGATCAGGGTTATCCTGTTCTTTATCAGGGCTAGGTTCTATCATTGTTATTGTTCTAGATTATATCATTGTTCTAAGAGGGTTAGGTGCTATCCTTGTTCTTGTTCTAGATCAGGATTATATCCTTGTTGTATCATTGTTCTAGATCAGGGTTAGATTATAGGTTATTCTATCATTGTTGTAGATCAGGTTAGGTTCTATCATTTGTTGTAGATCAGGGGATTATATCCCTTGTTCTAGATCATTAGGTTCTATTATATTGTTGATAGGGTTATTATATATTGTTCTTATTAGGTGCTATCCTTGTTCTAGATCAGGGTTATGTTCTATCATTTTTCTAGATCAGGTTAGATTATATCTTGTTGTTGTAGATCTAAATATGGTTATATCCTTGTTGTAGATCAGGGTTATATTATATCCTTGGATCAGGGTTATGTTCTATCATTGTTGTAGATCAGGTTAGATTATATCCTTGTTGTAGATCAGGGTTAGGTTCAATATTGTTATATGTTCTAAATCTAAATAGGGTTAGTGCTATCCATGTTCTAGATCAGGGTTATGTTCTATCATTGTTATATGTTCTAAATCTAAATAGGTTAGGTGCTATCCCTCTTCTAGATCAGGGTTATGTTCAATCATTGTTGTAGATCAGGGTTAGATTCTATCATTGTTATATGTTCTAAATCTAAATAGGGTTAGGTGCTATCCTTGTTCTAGATCAGGGTTATGTTCTATCATTGTTCTAGATCAGGTTAGATTATATCATTGTTATATGTTCTAAATCTAAATAGGTTAGGTGCTATCATTGTTCTATGTTATGTTCTAATTGTTCTAGATCAGGTTAGTTATCCTTGTTCTATCATCATTGTTTAGATCATTGATTATATTCCTAAATATAAATAGGGCTATATATCATTGTTATATGTCTCTAAATCTAAATAGGTTAGGTGCTATCCTTGTTCTAGATCAGGGTTATGTTCTATCATTGTTGTAGATCAGGGTTAGATTATATCCTTGTTCTAGATCAGGGTTATGTTCTATCATTGTTGTAGATCAGGGTTAGATTATATCATTGTTATATGTTCTAAATCTAAATAGGGTTAGGTGCTATCATTGTTCTAGATCAGGTTATGTTCTATCATTGTTCTAGATCAGGGTTAGATTATATCATTGTTATATATTCTAAATATAAATAGGGTTAGGTGCTATCATTGTTCTATGTTCTAAATCTAAATAGGGTTAGGTGCTATCCTTGTTCTAGATCAGGGTTATGTTCTATCATTGTTCTAGATCAGGTTAGGTTCTATCATTGTTATATGTTCTAAATCTAAATAGGGTTAGGTGCTATCCTTGTTCTAGATCAGGTTAGATTCTATCATTGTTGTAGATCAGGGTTAGATTATATAATTGTTGTAGATCAGGTTAGGTTCTATCATTGTTCTAGATCAGGGTTAGATTATATCATTGTTGTAGATCAGGGTTAGGTTCTATCATTGTTCTAGATCAGGGTTAGATTATATCATTGTTGTAGATCAGGGTTATGTTCTATCATTGTTATATGTTATAAATCTAAATAGGGTTAGGTGCTATCCTTGTTCTAGATCAGGGTTATGGTTAGGGTTAGGTTCTATCATTGTTATATGTTCTAAATCTAAATAGGGTTAGGTGCTATCCTTGTTCTAGATCAGGGTTCATTGTTGTAGATCAGGGTTAGATTATATAATTGTTGTATCATTGTTCTATCATTGTTCTAGATCAGGGATTATATCATTGTTGTAGATTAGGGTTAGGTTCTATCATTGTTCTAGATCAGGGTTAGATTATATCCTTGTTCTAGATCAGGGTTATGTTCTATCATTGTTGTAGATCAGGGTTAGATTATATCCTTGTTGTAGATCAGGGCTAGGTTCAATCATTGTTATATGTTCTAAATCTAAATGGGGTTAGGTGCTATCATTGTTGTAGATCAGGGTTATGTTCTATCATTGTTGTAGATCAGGTTAGATTATATCCTTGTTCTAGATCAGGGTTATGTTCTATCATTGTTGTAGATCAGGGTTAGATTATATCATTGTTATATGTTCTAAATCTAAATAGGGTTAGGTGCTATCCTTGTTCTAGATCAGGGTTATGTTCTATCATTGTTCTAGATCAGGGTTAGGATTATATCATTGTTATATATTCTAAATATAAAGGGTTAGGCTATCCTTGTTCTAGATAGGTTGATTATATCATTGTTCTATGTTCTAAATCTAAATAGGGTTAGGTGCTATCCTTGTTCTAGATCAGGGTTATGTTCTATCATTGTTCTAGATCAGGGTTAGGTTCTATCATTGTTATATGTTCTAAATCTAAATAGGGTTATGTGCTATCATTGTTCTAGATCAGGGTTAGTTGCTATCATTGTTCTAGATCATATCATTGTTATATGTTCTAAATCTAAATAGGGTTAGGTGCTATCCTTGTTCTAGATCAGGTTAGATTATATCATTGTTGTAGATCAGGTTAGATTATATCATTGTTGTAGATCAGGTTGTTCTATCATTGTTCTAGATCAGGGTTAGATTATATCATTGTTGTAGATCAGGTTAGGTTCTATCATTGTTCTAGATCAGGTTAGATTATATCATTGTTGTAGATCAGGGTTATGTTCTATCATTGTTATATGTTATAAATTAAATTGGGTTAGTTGCTATCATTGTTCTAGATCAGGTTATGTTCTATCATTGTTCTAAATCTAAAAGGGTTAGGGTTCCTTGGTCAGCTATCTATCATTGTTCTAGATCAGGTTAGATTCTATCATTGTTGTAGATCAGGTTGTTATATCATTGTTCTAGATCAGGTTAGATTATATCCTTGTTGTAGATCAGGGTTAGGTTATATCATTGTTGTAGATCAGGTTAGATTATATCATTGTTGTAGATCAGGTTATGTTCTATCATTGTTGTAGATCAGGGTTAGATCTAGATCAGGGTTATGTTCTATCATTGTTCTAGATCAGGGTTAGATTATATCATTGTTATATGTTCTAAATCTAAAAGGGTTAGGTGCTATCCTTGTTCTAGATCAGGGTTATGTTCTATCATTGTTCTAGATCAGGTTAGATTATATCATTGTTATATATTCTAAATATAAATAGGGTTAGGTGCTATCATTGTTCTATGTTCTAAATCTAAATAGGGTTAGGTGCTATCCCTTGTTCTAGATCAGGGTTAGGTTCTATCCTTGTTCTAGATCAGGTTAGGTTCTATCATTGTTATATGTTCTAAATCTAAATAGGGTTAGGTGCTATCCTTGTTCTAGATCAGGGTTAGATTCTATCATTGTTGTAGATCAGGTTAGATTATATAATTGTTGTAGATCAGGTTAGGTTCTATCATTGTTCTAGATCAGGGTTAGATTATATCATTGTTGTAGATCAGGGTTATGTTCTATCATTGTTCTAGATCAGGGTTAGATTATATCATTGTTGTAGATCAGGGTTATGTTCTATCATTGTTATATGTTATAAATCTAAATAGGGTTAGTTGCTATCATTGTTCTAGATCAGGGTTATGTTCTATCATTGTTATATGTTCTAAATCTAAATAGGGTTAGGTGCTATCATTGTTGTAGATCAGCATTGTTGTAGGGTTAAGATTATATAATTGTTGTAGATTAGGGTTAGGTTCTATCATTGTTCTAGATCAGGGTTAGATTATATCATTGTTGTATCATTGTTGTTCTAGATCAGGGTTAGGTTAGGTTCTATCATTGTTGTAGATCAGGTTAGATTATATCCTTGTTGTAGATCAGGGCTAGGTTCAATCATTGTTATATGTTCTAAATCTAAATGGGGTTAGGTGTCATTGTTGTAGATCAGGGTTATGTTCTATCATTGTTGTAGATCAGGGTTAGATTATATCCTTGTTCTAGATCAGGTTATGTTCTATCATTGTTGTAGATCAGGGTTAGATTATATCATTGTTATATGTTCTAAATCTAAATAGGGTTAGGTGCTATCCTTGTTCTAGATCAGGTTATGTTCTATCATTGTTCTAGATCAGGTTAGATTATATCATTGTTATATATTCTAAATATAAATAGGGTTAGGTACTATCATTGTTCTATGTTCTAAATCTAAATAGGGTTAGGTGCTATCCTTGTTCTAGATCAGGGTTATGTTCTATCATTGTTCTAGATCAGGTTAGGTTATCATTGTTATATGTTCTAAATCTAAATAGGTTAGATTCTATCATTGTTGTTCTAGATCAGGGTTAGGTATCATTGTTGTAGATCAGGGTTAGGTTCTATCATTGTTCTAGATCAGGTTAGATTATATCATTGTTGTAGATCAGGGTTATGTTCTATCATTGTTATATGTTATAAATCTAAATAGGGTTAGTTGCTATCCTTGTTCTAGATCAGGGTTATGTTTATATGTTCTAAATCAGGGTTAGGTGCTATCCTTGTTCTAGATCAGGGTTAGATTCTATCCATTGTTGTAGATCAGGTTAGATTATATAATTGTTGTAGATCAGGGTTAGATTATAATTGTTGTAGATCAGGGTTAGGTTCTATCATTGTTCTAGATCAGGGTTAGATTATATCATTGTTGTTGTTAGTTCTATCATTGGTTATAAATCTTAGTTAGTTGCTATCATTGTTCTAGATCAGGGTTATGATTGTTATATGTTCTACATCATTGTTGTAGATCAGGTTATGTTATATCATTGTTCTATCAGGGTTAGATTATATCATTGCTGTAGATCAGGGTTAATCTAAATAGGGTTAGATTATATCCTTGTTCTTTATCATTAGGTTCTATAGATCAGGTTATTGTTCTAGATCAGGGTTGTGCTATCCTTGTTCTAAATCTATCAAAAGGTTAGATTATATCCTTGTTGTAGATCAGGGTTAAGATTATATCCTTGTTCTAGATCAGGGTTAGATTATATCATCATTGTTCTAGATCAGGGTTATGTTCTATCATTGTTGTAGATCAGGGTTAGATTATATCATTGTTGTAGATCAGGGTTAGATTGTTGTAGATCAGGGTTAGATTATATCCTTGTTGTAGATCAGGGCTAGGTTCAATCATTGTTATATGTTCTAAATCTAAATGGGGTTAGGTGCTATCATTGTTGTGATCAGGGTTATGTTCTATCATTGTTGTAGATCAGGGTTAGGATTATATCCTTGTTCTAGATCAGGGTTATGTTCTATCATTGTTGTAGATCAGGGTTAGATTATATCATTGTTATATGTTCTAAATCTAAATAGGGTTAGGTGCTATCCTTGTTCTAGATCAGGGTTATGTTCTATCATTGTTCTTCTAGATTATATCATTGTTATATATTCTAAATATAAATAGGGTTAGAGTGCTATCATTGTTCTATGTTCTAAATCTAAAATAGGGTTAGGTGCTATCCTTGTTCTAGATCAGGTTATGTTCTATCATTGTTCTAGATCAGGGTTAGGTTCTATCATTGTTATATGTTCTAAATCTAAATAGGGTTAGGTGCTATCCTTGTTCTAGATCAGGGGTTAGATTCTATCATTGTTGTAGATCAGGGTTAGATTATATAATTGTTGTAGATCAGGTTAGGTTCTATCATTGTTCTAGATCAGGGTTAGATTATATCATTGTTGTAGATCAGGTTAGGTTCCTATCATTGTTCTAGATCAGGGTTAGATTATATCATTGTTGTAGATCAGAGTTATGTTCTATCATTGTTATATGTTATAACGAAATAGGGTTAGGTGCTATCCTTGTTCTAGATCAGGTTATGTTCTATCATTGTTCTAGATCAGGGTTGGGCTTCTATCATTGTTATATGTTCTAAATCTAAATAGGGTTAGGTGCCATCCTTGTTCTAGATCAGGGTTAGATTCTATCATTGTTGTAGATCAGGGTTAGATTATATAATTGTTGTAGATCAGGGTTAGGTTCTATCATTGTTCTAGATCAGGGTTATATTATATCATTGTTGTAGATCAGGGTTAGGTTCTATCATTGTTCTAGATCAGGGTTAGATTATATCCTTGTTCTAGATCAGGGTTATGTTCTATCATTGTTGTAGATCAGGGTTGAGATTATATCCTTGTTGTAGATCAGGGCTAGGTTC
>NW_025751126.1:0-16392 GCF_021184085.1 Oncorhynchus gorbuscha
TATGGAGTGTTGACCGCTCTGTTCCAACTGCTGTATGGAATGTTGACCGCTCTGTTCCAATCTGCCAAATGTAATGTTGACCGCTCTGTTCCAACTGCCAAATGGAATGTTGACCGCTCTGTTCCAACTGCCATATGGAATGTTGACCGCTCTGTTCCAACTGCCAAATGGAATGTTGACCGCTCTGTTCCAACTGCCAAATGGAATGTTGACCGCTCTGTTCCAACTGCCATATGGAATGTTGACCGCTCTGTTCCAACTGCCAAATGGAATGTTGACCGCTCTGTTCCAACTGCCATATGGAATGTTGACCGCTCTGTTCCAACTGCCAAATGGAATGTTGATCCGGCTCTGTTCCAACTGCCAAATGGAATGTTGACCGCTCTGTTCCAACTGTCAAATGGAATGTTGACCGCTCTGTTCCAACTGCCATATGGAATGTTGACCACTCTGTTCCAACTGCTGTATGGAATGTTGACCGCTCTGTTCCAACTGCCGTATGGAGTGTTGACTCAGCTCTGTTCCAACTGCCAAATGGAATGTTGACCGCTCTGTTCCAACTGCCAAATGGAATGTTGACCGCTCTGTTCCAACTGCCATATGGAATGTTGACTGCTCTGTCCCAACTGCCATATGGAATGTTGACCACTCTGTTCCAACTGCCAAATGTAATGTTGACCGCTCTGTTCCAACTGCCAAATGTAATGTTGACCGCTCTGTTCCAACTGCCAAATGGAATGTTGACCGCTCTGTTCCAACTGCCATATGGAATGTTGACCGCTCTGTTCCAACTGCCAAATGGAATGTTGACCGCTCTGTTCCAACTGCCAAATGGAATGTTGACCGCTCTGTTCCAACTGCCATATGGAATGTTGACCGCTCTGTTCCAACTGCCAAATGGAATGTTGACCGCTCTGTTCCAACTGCCATATGGAATGTTGACCGCTCTGTTCCAACTGCCAAATGGAATGTTGACCGCTCTGTTCCAACTGCCAAATGGAATGTTGACCGCTCTGTTCCAACTGCCAAATGGAATGTTGACAGCTCTGTTCTAACTGCCATATGGAATGTTGACCACTCTGTTCCAACTGCAGTTCCAACTGGAATGTTGACCGCTCTGTTCCAACTGCCTGCTCTGTTCCAACTGCCAAATGGAATGTTGACCGCTCTGTTCCAACTGCCATATATGGAATGTTGACCGCTCTGTCCAAATGGAATGTTGACTGCTGCCATATGGAATGTTGACCGCTCTGTTCAACTGCCAAATGGAATGTTGACCGCTCTATTCCAACTGCCATATGGAATGACCACTTGATCCAACTGCTGTATGGAATGTTGACCACTCTGTTCCAACTGCCATATGGAATGTTGACCGCTCTGTTCCAACTGCCAAATGGAATGTTGACCGCTCTCAACTGCCATATGGAATGTTGACCACTCTGTTCCAACTGCCATATGGAATGTTGACCACTCTGTTCCAACTGCAAATGGAATGTTGACCGCTCTGTGCCAAATGGAATGTTGACCGCTCTGTTCCAACATATGGAATGTTGACCCTCTGATATGGAATGTTGACCGCTCTGTTCCAACTGCCGTATGGAGTGTTGACCGCTCTGTTCCAACTGCCAAATGGAATGTTGACCGCTCTGTTCCAACTGCCAAATGGAAACTGCTGTATGGAATGTTGGCCACTCTGTTCCAACTGCCAAATGGAATGTTGCTCTGTTCCAACTGCCATATGAAATGCTGACTGCAAATGGAATGTTGACCGCTCTGTTCCAACTGCCAAATGGAATGTTGACGCTCTGTTCCAACTGCATATGGAATGTTGACCACTCTGTTCCAACTGCCGTAGCTGGAATGTTGACCGCTCTGTTCCAACTGCAAATGTAATGTTTGACCGCTCTGTTCCAACTGCCAAATGGTTGACCGCTCTGTTCCAACTGCCATATGGAATGTTGTTGACCGCTCTGTTCAACTGCCAAATGGAATGTTGCTCTGTTCCAGCTGCCAAATGGAATGTTGACCGCTCTGTTCCAACTGCCATATGGAATGTTGACCACTCTCTGTTTCCAACTGCTGTATGGAATGTTGACCGCTCTGTTCCAACTGCCGTATGGAGTGTTGACCGCTCTGTTCCAACTGCCAAAATGGAATGTTGACCGCTCTGTTCAACTGCCAAATGGAATGTTGACACAGCTCTGTTCCAACTGCCATATGGAATGTTGACCGCTCTGTTCCAACTGCCAAATGGAATGTTGACCGCTCTGTTCAACTGCCATATGGAATGTTGACCGCTCTGTTCCAACTGCAAATGGAATGTTGACCGCTCTGTTCCAACTGCCATATGGAATGTTGACCACTCTGATCCAACTGCTGTATGGAATGTTGACCACTCTGTTCCAACTGCTGTATGGAATGTTGACCGCTCTGTTCCAACTGCTGTATGGAATGTTGACCACTCTGTTCCAACTGCTGTATGGAATGTTGACCACTCTGTCCCAACTGCCATATGAAATGTTGACTGCTCTGTCCCAACTGCCATATGGAATGTTGACCGCTCTGTTTCCAACTGCAGTATGGAATGTTGACCACTCTGTTCCAACTCAGTATGGAATGTTGACCGCTCTGTTCCAACTGCTGTATGGAATGTTGACCGCTCTGTTCCAACTGCCGTATGGAATGTTGACCACTCTGTTCTGCATGTTGACCGCTCTGTTCCCACTGCTGTATGGAATGTTGACCACTCTGTTCCAACTGCTGTATGGAATGTTGACCACTCTGTTCCAACTGCCATATGGAATGTTTGACTGCTCTGTCCCAACTGCCATATGGAATGTTGAACTCTGTTCCAACTGCTGTATGGAATGTTGACCGCTCTGTTCCAACTGCTGTATGGAATGTTGACCACTCTGTTCCAACTGCTGTATGGAATGTTGCTCTTGACCATTGCTCTGTTCCAACTGCTGTATGGAATTTGACCACTCTGTTCCAACTGCCATATGGAATGTTGTGCTCTGTCCCAACTGCCATATGGAACTGCCATATGGAATGTTGACCGCTCTGTCCCAACTGCCATATGGAATGTTGACCGCTCTGTTCCAACTGCCAAATGGAATGTTGACCGCTCTGTTCCAACTTAGAATGGAATGTTGACCGCTCTGTTCCAACTGCCAAATGTAATGTTGACCGCTCTGTTTCCAACTGCCAAATGGAATGTTGACCGCTCTGTTCCAACTGCCATATGGAATGTTGACCGTCTGTTCCAACTGCCAAATGGAATGTTGACGCTCTGTTCCAACTGCCAAATGGAATGTTGACCGCTCTGTTCCAACTGCCATATGGAATGTTGACCGCTCTGTTCCAACTGCCAAATGGAATGTTGACCGCTCTGTTCCAACTGCCATATGGAATGTTGACCACTCTGATCCAACTGCTGTATGAATGTTGACCACTCTGTTCCAACTGCTGTATGGAATGTTGACCGCTCTGTTCCAACTGCTGTATGGAATGTTGACCACTCTGTTCCAACTGCTGTATGGAATGTTGACCACTCTGTCCCAACTGCCATATGAAATGTTGACTGCTCTGTCCCAACTGCCATATGGAATGTTGACCGCTCATTCCAACTGCAGTATGGAATGTTGACCACTCTGTTCCAACTGCAGTATGGAATGTTGACCGCTCTGTTCCAACTGCTGTATGGAATGTTGACCACTCTGTTCCAACTGCTGTATGGAATGTTGACCGCTCTGTTCCAACTGCTGTATGGAATGTTGACCGCTCTGTTCCAACTGCTGTATGGAATGCTGACCACTCTGTTCCAACTGCTGTATGGAATGTTGACCACTCTGTTCCAACTGCCATATGGAATGTTGACTGCTCTGTCCCAACTGCCATATGGAATGTTGACCACTCTGTTCCAACTGCTGTATGGAATGTTGGCCGCTCTGTTCCAACTGCTGTATGGAATGTTGACCGCTCTGTTCCAACTGCTGTATGGAATGTTGACCAGCTCTGTTCCAACTGCTGTATGGAATGTTGCCCTCTGTTCCAACTGCCATATGGAATGTTGACTGCTCTGTCCCAACTGCCATGGAATGTTGACCACTCTGTTCAACTGCTGTATGGAATGTTGACCGCTCTGTTCCAACTGCTGTATGGAATGTTGGCCCCGCTCTGTTCCAACTGCTGTATGGAATGTTGACCACTCTGTTCCAACTACTGTATGGAATGTTGACCACTCTGTTCCAACTGCCATATGGAATGTTGTGCTCTGTCCCAACTGCCATATGGAATGTTGACCACTCTGTTCCAACTGCTGTATGGAATGTTGACCGCTCTGTTCCAACTGCTGTATGGAATGTTGACCGCTCTGTTCCAACTGCTGTATGGAATGTTGACCACTCTGTTCCAACTGCTGTATGGAATGTTGACCACTCTGTTCCAACTGCCATATGGAATGTTGACTGCTCTGTCCCAACTGCCATATGGAATGTTGACCGCTCTGTTCCAACTGCAGTATGGAATGTTGACCACTCTGTTCAACTGCAGTATGGAATGTTGACCGGCTCTGTTCCAACTGCTGTATGGAATGTTGACCGCTCTGTTCAACTGCCATATGGAATGTTGACCGCTTTGTCCCAACTGCCATATGGAATGTTGACCGCTCTGTTCCAACTGCCAAATAAAATGTTGACCGCTCTGTTCCAACTGCCAAATGGAATGTTGACCGCTCTGTTCAACTGCCATATGGAATGTTGACCACTCTGTTCCAACTGCTGTATGGAATGTTGACCGCTCTGTTCCAACTGCCAAATGTAATGTTGACCGCTCTGTTCCAACTGCCAAATGGAATGTTGACGCTCTGTTCCAACTGCCATATGGAATGTTGACCGCTCTGTTCCAACTGCCAAATTGAATGTTGACCGCTCTGTTCCAACTGCCAAATGGAATGTTGACCGCTCTGTTCAACTGCCATATGGAATGTTGACCGCTCTGTTCCAACTGCCAAATGGAATGTTGACCGCTCTGTTCCAACTGCCGTATGGAATGTTGACCACTCTGATCCAACTGCTGTATGGAATGTTGACCACTCTGTTCCAACTGCTGTATGGAATGTTGACCGCTCTGTTCCAACTGCTGTATGGAATGTTGACCACTCTGTTCCAACTGCTGTATGGAATGTTGACCGCTCTGTTCCAACTGCCAAATGGAATGTTGACCGCTCTGTTCCAACTGCCAAATGGAATGTTGACCGCTCTGTTCCAACTGCCATATGGAATGTTGACCGCTCTGTACCAACTGCCAAATGGAATGTTGACCGCTCTGTTCCAACTGCCATATGGAATGTTGACCGCTCTGTTCAACTGCCAAATGGAATGTTGACTGCTCTGTTCCAACTGCCAAATGGAATGTTGACCGCTCTGTTCCAACTGCTGTATGGAATGTTGACCGCTCTGTTCCAACTGCCATATGGAATGTTGACCACTCTGTTCCAACTGCTGTATGGAATGTTGACCGCTCTGTTCCAACTGCCGTATGGAGTGTTGACGCTCTGTTCCAACTGCCAAATGGAATGTTGACCGCTCTGTTCCAACTGCCAAATGGAATGTTGACAGCTCTGTTCCAACTGCCATATGGAATGGACCACTCTGTTCAACTGCCAAATGGAATGTTGACCGCTCTGTTCCAACTGCCATATGGAATGTTGGCCGCTCCACTGCCAAATGGAATGTTGACGCTCTGTTCCAACTGCCATATGGAATGTTGACCACTCTGATCCAACTGCTGTATGGAATGTTGACCACTCTGTTCCAACTGCTGTATGGAATGTTGACCGCTCTGTTCCAACTGCTGTATGGAATGTTTGACCACTCTGTCCCAGCTGCCATATGAAATGTTGACTGCTCTGTCCCAACTGCCATATGGAATGTTGACCCTCTGTTCCAACTGCAGTATGGAATGTTGACCACTCTGTTCCAACTGCAGTATGGAATGTTGACCGCTCTGTTCCAACTGCTGTATGGAATGTTGACGCTCTGTTCCAACTGCCATATGGAATGTTGACCACTCTGTTCCAACTGCTGTATGGAATGTTGACCGCTCTGTTCCAACTGCTGTATGGAATGTTGACGCTCTGTTCCAACTGCTGTATGGAATGTTGACCACTCTGTTCCAACTGCTGTATGGAATGTTGACCACTCTGTTCCAACTGCCATATGGAATGTTGACTGCTCTGTCCCAACTGCCATATGGAATGTTGACCACTCTGTTCCAACTGCTGTATGGAATGTTGACCGCTCTGTTCCAACTGCTGTATGGAATGTTGACCGCTCTGTTCCAACTGCTGTATGGAATGTTGACCACTCTGTTCCAACTGCTGTATGGAATGTTGACCACTCTGTTCCAACTGCCATATGGAATGTTGACTGCTCTGTCCCAACTGCCATATGGAATGTTGACCGCTCTGTTCCAACTGCAGTATGGAATGTTGACCACTCTGTTCCAACTGCAGTATGGAATGTTGACCGCTCTGTTCCAACTGCTGTATGGAATGTTGACCGCTCTGTTCCAACTGCCATATGGAATGTTGACCACTCTGTCCCAACTGCTGTATGGGATGTTGACCGCTCTGTTCCAACTGCAGTATGGAATGTTGACCACTCTGTTCCAACTGCCATATGGAATGTTGACCGCTCTGTTCCAACTGCCATATGGAATGTTGACCGCTCTGTTCCAACTGCCAAATGGAATGTTGACCACTCTGTTCCAACTGCCATATGGAATGTTGACCGCTCTGTTCCAACTGCAGTATGGAATGTTGACCACTCTGTTCCAACTGCTGATATGGAATGTTGACCGCTCTGTTCCAACTGCCGTATGGAATGTTGACCGCTCTGTTCCAACTGCCAAATGGAATGTTGACCGCTCTGTTCCAACTGCTGTATGGAATGTTGACCACTCTGTCCCAACTGCCAGTATGAAATGTTGACTGCTCTGTCCCAACTGCCATATGGAATGTTGATGAGAGTAATGGAATGTGACCACTCTGTTTCAGCGGCGGAATGTTGACAACTGCTGTATGGAATGTTGACCGCTCTGTTCCAACTGCCATATGGAATGTTGCACTCTGTTACTGCTGATGGAATGTTGAGCCGCTCTGTTCCAACTGCTGTATGGAATGTTGACCGCTCTGTTCCAACTGCTGTATGGAATGTTGACCGCTCTGTTCCAACTGCCATATGGAATGTTGACCGCTCTGTTCCAACTGCCATATGGAATGTTGACTGCTGTCTCAACTGCCATATGGAATGTTGACCGCTCTGTTCCAACTGCCAATGGAATGTGACCGCTCTGTTCAACTGCAGTATGGAATGTTGACCACTCTGTTCCAACTGCCAAATGGAATGTTGCTGTTCCAACTGCCATATGGAATGTTGACCACTCTGTTCCAACTGCCATCAATGGAATGTTGACCGCTCTGTTCCAACTGCAACTCTGTGCCATATAAATGTTGATGGATATGGAATGTTGACCGCTTGTTCCAACAGTATGGAATGTTGACCACTCTGTTCCAACTGCAGTATGGAATGTTGACCACTCTGTTCCAACTGCTGTATGGAATGTTGCTCTGTTCCAACTGCTGTATGGAATGTTGACCACTCTGTTCCAACTGCTGTATGGAATGTTGACCGCTCTGTTGCAACTGTTCCAACTGCTGTATGGAATGTTGACCACTCTGTTCCAACTGCCATATGGAATGTTGCTGTATGGAATGTTGACCGCTCTGTTCCAACTGCCAAATGGAATGTTGACCGCTCTGTTCCAACTGCCAAATGAATGTTGACCGCTCTGTTCCAACTGCCAAATGGAATGTTGACCGCTCTGTTCCAACTGCCATATGGAATGTTGACCACTCTGTTCCAACTGCCAAAATGGAATGTTGACCGCTCTGTTCCAACTGCCATATGGTTCCAACTGTGGAATGTTGACCGCTCTGTTCCAACTGCCAAATGGAATGTTGACCGCTCTGTTCCAACTGCCATATGGAATGTTGACCCTCTGTTCCAACTGCTGTATGGAATGTTGACCACTCTGTTCCAACTGCTAAATGGAATGTTGACCGCTCTGTTCCAACTGCTGTATATGGAATGGAATGTTGACCACTCTGTCCCAACTGCCATATGAAATGTTGACTGCTCTGTCTGCCAACTGCCATATGGAATGTTGACCACTCTGTTCCAACTGCAGTATGGAATGTTGACCACTCTGACCACTCTGTTCCAACTGCTGTATGGAATGTTGACAGCTCTGTTCCAACTGCTGTGGAATGTTGACCGCTCTGTTCCAACTGCTGTATGGAATGTTGACCACTCTGTTCCAACTGCTGTATGGAATGTTGACCACTGCCTCTGTCCCAACTGCCATATGGAATGTTGACCACTCTGTCCCAACTGCTGTATGGAATGTTGACCGCTCTGTTCCAACTGCTGTATGGAATGTTGACACTCTGTTCCAACTGCTGTATGGAATGTTGACCGCTCTGTTCCAACTGCTGTATGGAATGTTGACCACTCTGTTCCGCTGCCATATGGAATGTTGACTTTTGCTCTGTCCCAACTGCCATATGGAATGTTGACCACTCTGTTCCAACTGCTGTATGGAATGTTGACCGCTCTGTTCCAACTGCTGTATGGAATGTTGACCGCTCTGTTCCAACTGCTGTATGGAATGTTGACCACTCTGTTCCAACTGCTGTATGGAATGTTGACCACTCTGTTCCAACTGCCATATGGAATGTTGACTGCTCTGTCCCAACTGCCATATGGAATGTTGACCACTCTGTTCCAACTGCTGTATGGAATGTTGACCGCTCTGTTCCAACTGCTGTATGGAATGTTGACCGCTCTGTTCCAACTGCTGTATGGAATGTTGACCACTTGTTCCAACTGCTGTATGGAATGTTGACCACTCTGTTCCAACTGCCATATGGAATGTTGACTGCTCTGTCCCAACTGCCATATGGAATGTTGACCGCTCTGTTCCAACTGCAGTATGGAATGTTGACCACTCTGTTTCCAACCGTATGGAATGTTGACCGCTCTGTTCCAACTGCTGTATGGAATGTTGACCGCTCTGTTCCCATATGGAATGTTGACCGCTTTGTCCCAACTGCCATATGGAATGTTGACCGCTCTGTTCAACTGCAGTATAAAATGTTGTTGACCGCTCTGTTCCAACTGCCATATGGAATGTTGACCACTCTGTTCCAACTGCCATATGGAATGTTGACCGCTCTGTTCCAACTGCCATATTAATGTTGCTCTGTTCCAACTGCCAAATGGAATGTTGACGGCTCTGTTCCAACTGCCATATGGAATGTTGACCGCTCTGTTCAACTGCCAAATTGAATGTTGACGCTCTGTTCCAACTGCCAAATGGAATGTTGACCGCTCTGTTCCAACTGCCATATGGAATGTTGACCGCTCTGTTCCAACTGCCAAATGGAATGTTGACCGCTCTGTTCCAACTGCCGTATGGAATGTTGTCTGATCCAACTGCTGTATGGAATGTTGACCACTCTGTTCCACTGCTGTATGGAATGTTGACCGCTCTGTTCCAACTGCTGTATGGAAACCCTCTGTTCCAACTGCTGTATGGAATGTTGCTCTGACTGCCAAATGGAATGTTGACCGCTCTGTTCCAACTGCCAAATGGAATGTTGACCGCTCTGTTCCAACTGCCATATGGAATGTTGACCGCTCTGTTCCAACTGCCAAATGGAATGTTGGCTCTGTTCCAACTGCCATATGGAATGTTGACCGCTCTGTTCCAACTGCCAAATGGAATGTTGATGCTCTGTTCCAACTGCCAAATGGAATGTTGACCGCTCTGTTCCAACCTGTATGGAATGTTGACTGTTCCAACTGCCATATGGAATGTTGACCGCTTGTTCCAGAACTGTATGGATTGTTGACCGCTCTGTTCCAACTGCCGTATGTTGAATCTGTTCCAACCAAATGAATGTTGACCGCTCTACTGTTCCAACTGCCAAATGGAATGTTGATCCCGCTCTGTTCCAACTGACCACTCTGTTCCAACTGCCAAATGGAATGTTGACCGCTCTGTTCCAACTGCCATATGGAATGTTGTCTGTTCCAACTGCCAAATGGAATGTTGATCAGCTCTGTTCCAACTGCATATGGAATGTTGACCACTCTGATCAACTGCTGTATGGAATGTTGACTGTTCCAACTGCTGTATGGAATGTTGACCGCTCTGTTCCAACTGCTGTATGGAATGTTGACCACTCTGTCCCCATGAAATGTTGACTGTCCCAACTGCCATATGGAATGTTGACCACTCTGTTCCAACTGCAGTATGGAATGTTGACACCTGTTCCAACTGCAGTATGGAATGTTGACCGCTCTGTTCCAACTGCTGTATGGAATGTTGACCGCTCTGTTCCAACTGCCATATGGAATGTTGACCACTCTGTTCCAACTGCTGTATGGAATGTTGACGCTCTGTTCCAACTGCTGTATGGAATGTTGACCGCTCTGTTCCAACTGCTGTATGGAATGTTGACCACTCTGTTCCAACTGCTGTATGGAATGTTGACCACTCTGTTCCAACTGCCATATGGAATGTTGACTGCTCTGTCCCAACTGCCATATGGAATGTTGACCACTCTGTTCCAACTGCTGTATGGAAATGTTGACCGCTCTGTTCCAACTGCTGTATGGAATGTTGACCGCTCTGTTCCAACTGCTGTATGGAATGTTGAATTCACTCTGTTCCAACTGCTGTATGGAATGTTGACCACTCTGTTCCAACTGCCATATGGAATGTTGACTGCTCTGTCCCAAGCATATGGAATGTTGACCGCTCTGTTCCAACTGCAGTATGGAATGGTGACCACTCTGTTCCAACTGCAGTATGGAATGTTGACCGCTCTGTTCCAACTGCTGTATGGAATGTTGACTCTGTTCCAACTGCCATATGGAATGTTGACCGCTCTGTCCCAACTGCTGTATGGGATGTTGACCGCTCTGTTCAACTGCAGTATGGAATGTTGACCGCTCTGTTCCAACTGCCATATGGAATGTTGACCGCTCTGTTCCAACTGCCATATGGAATGTTGACCGCTCTGTCTCAACTGCCATATGGAATGTTGACCACTCTGTTCCAACTGCCATATGGAATGTTGACCACTCTGTTCCAACTGCAGTATGAATGTTGACCACTCTGTTCCAACTGCGATATGGAATGTTGACGCTCTGTTCCAACTGCAGCCATATGGAATGTTGAGCCGCTCTGTTCCAACTGCCCAAATGGAATGTTGGCCGCTCTGTTCCAACTGCTGTATGGAATGTTGACCACTCTGTCCCAACTGCCATATGAAATGTTGACTGCTCTGTCCCAACTGCCATATGGAATGTTGACCGCTCTGTTCCAACTGCAGTATGGAATGTTGACCACTCTGTTCCAACTGCAGTATGGAATGTTGACCGCTCTGTTCCAACTGCTGTATGGAATGTTGACCGCTCTGTTCCAACTGCCATATGGAATGTTGACCACTCTGTTCCAACTGCTGTATGGAATGTTGACCGCTCTGTTCCAACTGCTGTATGGAATGTTGACCCGCTCTGTTCCAACTGCTGTATGGAATGTTGACCCTCTGTTCCAACTGCCATATGGGATGTTGACCGCTCTGTTCAACTGCCAAATGGAATGTTGACTGCTCTGTTTACCCAAATGGAAACCACTCCTGTTCCAACTGCTGCATGGAATGTTGATCTGTTCCAACTGCCATATGGAATGTTGACCACTCTGTTCCAACTCTGTATGGGAATGTTGACCGCTCTGTTCAACTGCCATATGGAGTGTTGACCGCTCTGTTCCAACTGCCAAATGGAATGACCGCTCTGTTCCAACTGCCAAATGGAATTTGCTCTGTTCCAACTGCCATATGGAATGTTGACCACTCTGGACTGCCAAATGGAAACTGTTCCAACTGCCATATGGAATGTTGACCGCTCTGTTCCAACTGCCAAATGGAATGTTGACGCTCTGTTCCAACTGCTGTATGGAATGTTGACTCTGTCAACTGCTGTATGGAATGTTGACACTTCTGTTTCCAACTGCTGTATGGAATGTTGACCGCTCTGTTCCAACTGCTGTATGGAATGTTGACCACTCTGTCCCAACTGCCATATGAAATGTTGACTGCTCTGTCCCAACTGCCATATGGAATGTTGTCTCATTTCGTTCCAACTGCAGTATGGAATGTTGACCCTCTGTTCCAACTGCAGTATGGAATGTTGACCCGCTCTGTTCCAACTGCTGTATGGAATGTTGACCGCTCTGTTCCAACTGCCATATGGAATGTTGACCACTCTGTTTCCAACTGCTGTATGGAATGTTGACCGCTCTGTTCTGCAACCGCTCTGTTCCAACTGCTGTATGGAATGTTGACCACTCTGTTCCAACTGCTGTATGGAATGCTGACCACTCTGTTCCAACTGCCATATGGAATGTTGACTGCTTCTGTTCCAACTGCCATAAATGGAATGTTGACCGCTATGGAATGTTGACCGCTCTGTTCCAACTGCTGTATGGAATGTTGACCGCTCTGTTCCACTGCTGTATGGAATGTTGACCACTCTGTTCCAACTGCTGTATGGAATGTTGACCACTCTGTTCCAACTGCCATATGGAATGTTGACTGCTCTGTCCCAACTGCCATATGGAATGTTGACCGCTCTGTTCCAACTGCCAAATGGAATGTTGACCGCTCTGACTCGTATGGAATGTTGACCGCTCTGTTCCATATGGAATGTTGACCGCTCTGTTCCAACTGCCAAATGGATGGGATGTTGACCGCTCCTGTTCCAACTGCCAAATGGAATGTTGACCGCTCTGTTCCAGCTGCCATATGGAATGTTGACCGCTCTGTTCCAACTGCCAAATGGAATGCTGACCGCTCTGTCCAACTGCCATATGGAATGTTGACCACTCTGACTGCCATATGGAAACTGTTCCAACTGCAGCATGGAATGTTGACCACTCTGTTCCAACTGCTGATATGGAATGTTGACCGCTCTGTTCCAACTGCTGTATGGAATGTTGACCACTCTGTTCCAACTGCTGTATGGAATGTTGACCACTCTGTCCCAACTGCCATATGAAATGTTGACTGCTCTGTCCCAACTGCCATATGGAATGTTGACCGCCTCTGTTCCAACTGCAGTATGGAATGTTGACCACTCTGTTCCAACTGCAGTATGGAATGTTGACCGCTCTGTTCCAACTGCTGTATGGAAACTGTTCCAACTGCCATATGGAATGTTGACCACTCTGTTCCAACTGCTGTATGGAATGTTGACCGCTCTGTTCCAACTGCTGTATGGAATGTTGACCGCTCTGTTCCAACTGCTGTATGGAATGTTGACCACTCTGTTCCAACTGCTGTATGGAATGTTGACCCTCTGTTCCAACTGCCATATGGAATGTTGACTGCTCTGTCCCAACTGCCATATGGAATGTTGACCCTCTGTTCCAACTGCTGTATGGAATGTTGACCGCTCTGTTCCAACTGCTGTATGGAATGTTGACCGCTCTGTTCCAACTGCTGTATGGAATGTTGACCTGCTGTATGGAATGTTGACCACTCTGTTCCAACTGCCATATGGATGTTGTGCCATATGGAATGTTGACCACTGCAGTATGAATGTTCCCTCTGTTCCAACTTTGCAGTATGGAATATTTGACTCTGTTTTCTGTATGGAATGTTGACAGCTCTGTTCCAACTGCCATATGGAATGTTGACCACTCTGTCCCAACTGCTGTATGGAATGTCGACCGCTCTGTTCCAACTGCTGTATGGAATGTTGACCGCTCTGTTCCAACTGCTGTATGGAATGTTGACCACTCTGTTCAATCTGGAATGTTGGCCGCTCTGTCTCAACTGCCATATGGAATGTTGACACTCTGTTCAACTGCCATATGGAATGTTACTCAACCCAACTTTACACAGTATGGAATGTTGACCACTCTGTTCAACTGCCATATGGAGCTCCCAGAAGCTCTGTTCCAACTGCCGTAACGAATGTTGACCGCTCTGTTCCAACTGCCAAATGTGAAATTATGACCACTCTGTTCCAACTGCCATATGGAATGTTGACGCTCTGTTCCAACTACCATAGGGAATGTGGACCGCTCTGTCCCAACCGCAGTATGGAAACCGCTCTGCCAAAGTGGAATGTTGACCGCTCTGTCCCAACTGGCAGTAGGGAATGTTGACCACTCTGTTCCAACTGCAGTAGGGAATCTTTGACCGCTCTGTTCCAACTGCAGTAGGGAATGTTGACCGCTCTGTCCCAACTGCAGCATGGAACGTTGACCGCTCTGTCCCAACTGCAGTAGGGAATGTTGACCGCTCTGTTCCAACTGCAGTAGGGAATGTTAACCACTCTGTTCCAACTGCAGTAGGGAATGTTGACCGCTCTGTTCCAACTGCAGTATGGAATGTTGACCGCTCTGTCCCAACTGCAGTATGGAATGTTGACTGCTGCGTGTGTGAAGCATTATTCCAACCAATGTTTTAGCTGGAACTGAAATGCCTACCTCCATATTTAGCTACTGAAATTAAAATACAATTACTGCACACATTATGTTAATTATGTTAATTGCTTAAAAGCTTTAAGGGAAAATACAATTGTCAAATTCAGGTGCAAAATCATTTTGGAATCATCTAGTTAGTCATGATGGAAACACCAACAGCATTCAGGGGACCAGAAGAAAATGTGCACTACAATAAACAGTGCAGATAGCAAACACAGACAAAACATTATCATTAGAGGCCAACACACACGGCAAGCTACCAGATATCATTCATTAAACAACCAGTATTTAATTGTACTGCATTTTAACAGCAGTGAAATGATGTAAGGGTATCCTGCATTGCTGTATATGTTTATCATACATGCTAGTAGCCTAGAGCATTTCTCCTTTACCAAGATAATACATCCAGCTGCCAGGTGTAGCATATCAAGAAGCTGATTAAACAGCATGATCATTACACAGGTGCACCTTGTGCTGGGGACAATAAAAGACCACTCTAAAATGTGCAGTTTGGTCACACAAACGCAATGGCCACAAATGTCTCAAGTTTTGAGGGAGCGTGCAACTGGTGTGCCGACTGCAGGAATGTCCACCAGAGCTGATGCCAGAGAAATGAATGTTCATTTCTCTACCATAAGCCACCTCCTCCAACGTCGTTTTAGAGAATTTGGCAGTATGTCCAACCAGCCTCTACCGCAGACCACATGTATCCACGCCAGCCCAGGACCTGCACAGCCTGCTTCTTCACCTGCTGGATCGTCTGAGACCAGCTACCCAGACAGCTGATGAAACTGAGTATTTCTGTCTGTACTAATGCTGCTCTAATATCTCTATTGCTGGACATACCATTCTTAGTATATCTTGAGTAAAGTCTTCCGGTTTACATACATATAATTTCATCTTGATTCCTGCTACTGTGCTATTTGGGTGTTAATCTGATTCGACATTCCTGATTAATTTTTGTTTTGTGTACTTTAAAAAATAAAAATAAATAACATTTAAATTATTGTTGTACTTGTTTGAAATTTTAATCACAGACATTAAAACCAGATTTTACTGCATTGTTAGAAGCTAATGACCTGTTCTGGTCATTACTAAGGCAGTTCATTCTATTCTGAAGCATCAGGTCATTACTAAGGCAGTTCCTTCTGTTCTGAAGCATCAGGTCATTGTGTCATTACTAAGGCAGTTCCTTCTGTTCTGAAGTATCAGGTCATTGTGTCATTACTAAGGCAGTTCCTTCTGTTCTGAAGCATCAGGTCATTACTAAGGCAGTTCGTTCTGTTCTGAAGCATCAGGTCATTACTAAGGCAGTTCATTCTGTTCTGAAGCATCAGGTCATTGTGTCATTACTAAGGCAGTTTGCTCTGTCCTGCAGCATCAGGTCATTACTAAGGCAGTTCATTCTATTCTGCAGCATCAGGTCATTACTAAGGCAGTTCATTCTGTTCTGCAGCATCAGGTCATTACTAAGGCAGTTCCTTCTATTCTGCAGCATCAGGTCATTACTAAGGCAGTTCATTCTGTTCTGCAGCATCAGGTCATTACTAAGGCAGTTCCTTCTATTCTGCAGCATCAGGTCATTACTAAGGCAGTTCGTTCTGTTCTGCAGCATCAGGTCATTACTAAGGCAGTTCGTTCTGTTCTGCAGCATCAGGTCATTACTAAGGCAGTTCATTCTGTTCTGCAGCATCAGGTCATTACTAAGGCAGTTCGTTCTGTTCTGCAGCATCAGGTCATTACTAAGGCAGTTCGTTCTGTTCT
>NW_025751127.1:0-7500 GCF_021184085.1 Oncorhynchus gorbuscha
CAGAGTTTTTGACCCAGTCTGTGTACTGTCTGAAGTATCCAACCAGGCTCTGCATGTAGACATCTCTCTCCTGCAGGACAACGAGAGGTTGTTTAGAGTGTCTGTCTGTCTGTCTGTCTGTCTGTCTGTCTGTCTGTCTGTCTGTCTGTCTGTCTGTCTGTCTGTCTGTCTGTCTGTCTGTCTGTCTGTCTGTCTGTCTGTCTGTCTGTCTGTCTGTCTGCCTGTCTGCCTGTCTGTCTGTCTGTCCGTAGTGCGTTTACCTGTTTAACCACGCGTGAAGCGTTGTGTGTGTGTCTCTCTGTCTGTCTGTCCGTCCGTCCGTAGTGCGTTTACCTGTTTAACCACGCGTGAAGCGTTGTGTGTGTCTGTCTGTCTCTCTGTCTGTCTGTCCGTCCGTCCGTAGTGCGTTTACCTGTTTAACCACGCGTGAAGCGTTGTGTGTCTGTCTGTCTGTCTCTCTGTCTGTCTGTCCGTCCGTCCGTAGTAAACCACGCGTGAAGCGTTGTGTGTGTCTCTGTCTGTCTGTCCGTCCGTCCGTAGTGCGTTTACCTGTTTAACCACGCGTGAAGCGTTGTGTGTGTCTCTGTCTGTCTGTCCGTCCGTCCGTAGTGCGTTTACCTGTTTAACCACGCGTGAAGCGTTGTGTGTGTCTGTCTCTCTGTCTGTCTGTCCGTCCGTCCGTAGTGCGTTTACCTGTTTAACCACGCGTGAAGCGTTGTTTGTGATGAGGTACTCTGCTTCGTCGATGGCACTAAGGACGTTAGTCACCTTCACCTGAGAGAGACAGGTGAGTTAGGGTGTGTGTGTGTGTGTGTGTGTGTGTGTGTGTGTGTGTGTGTGTGTGTGTGTGTGTGTGTGTGTGTGTGTGTGTGTGTGTGTGTGTGTGTGTGTGTGTGTGTGTGTGTGTGTGTGTGTGTGTGTGTGTGTGCTTGCGTGTGAGTGTGAGTGTGCTTGCGTGTGTGTGTGTGCTTGCGTGTGAGTGTGTGTGAGTGTGAGTGTGAGTGTGAGTGAGTGTGTGTGTGTGTGTGTGTGTGTGTGTGTCCTCACAGGTAGTTCCTCAGCTGTCCTCTGCAGTAGCCGGATGCTCTGGCTGAGGGTGCTCTGAAAGAGAGGAGGGGGCCATGTTTCAGATAGGTCTAGTTACTGAAGAGGGCCATGTTTCAGTTGGGTCTAGTTACTGAAGAGGGCCATGTTTCAGATAGGTCTAGTTACTGAAGAGGGCCATGTTTCAGATAGGTCTAGTTACTGAAGAGGGCCATGTTTCAGATAGGTCTAGTTACTGAAGAGGGCCATGTTTCAGATAGGTCTAGACGCTGAATCTGGCCATGTTTCAGATAGGCCTAGTTACTGTAGAGGGCCATGTTTCAGATGGGTCTAGTTACTGAAGAGGGCCATGTTTCAGATGGGTCTAGTTACTGTAGAGGGCCATGTTTCAGATGGGTCTAGTTACTGAAGAGGGCCATGTTTCAGATGGGTCTAGTTACTGTAGAGGGCCATGTTTCAGATGGGTCTAGTTACTGTAGAGGGCCATGTTTCAGATGGGTCTAGTTACTGAAGAGGGCCATGTTTCAGATGGGTCTAGTTACTGAGGGCCATGTTTCAGATGGGTCTAGTTACTGAAGAGGGCCATGTTTCAGATGGGTCAGATTACTGTGAGGGAGCCCATGTTTCAGATGGAGTCTAGTTACTGAAGAGACCATGTTTCAGATGGGTCTAGTTACTGTAGAGGGCCATGTTTCAGATGGTCTAGTTACTGTAGAGGGCCATGTTTCAGATAGGTCTAGTTACTGAAGAGGGCCATGTTTCAGATGGGTCTAGTTACTGTAGAGGCCATGTTTCAGATAGGTCTAGACGCTGAATCTGGCCATGTTTCAGATGGGTCTAGTTACTGAAGAGGGCCATGTTTCAGATGGGTCTAGTTACTGAAGAGGCCATGTTTCAGATGGGTCTAGTTACTGTAGAGGGCCATGTTTCAGATGGGTCTAGTTACTGAAATGGGCCGTGTTTCAGATAGGTCTAGTTACTGAAATGGGCCGTGTTTCAGATAGGTCTAGTTACTGAAATGGGCCGTGTTTCAGATAGGTCTAGTTACTGAAATGGGCCGTGTTTCAGATAGGTCTAGTTACTGAAGAGGGCCGTGTTTCAGATAGGTCTAGTTACTGAATCTGGACACCGAAAACCACAGAGTAGTACAACACACACCGAGTATCACAGAGTATTACAACACACCGAGTACCACAGAGTATCACAACACACACAGAGTACCACAGAGTATTACAATACACACAGAGTACCACAGAGTATTACAATACACACCGAGTATCACAGAGTATTACAACACACACCGAGTACCAGCAGAGATAACAACACACACCGAGTACCACAGAGATTACAACACACACAGAAAAAAAAAAAAAGTACAATTTCTTGACTGCATATATATACACACACAGAAAGGCACCCCTTGACTGTATATACACACAGAAAGTACAATTCTTGACTGGTATACACACACAAAGTACACTTTGACTGGTATACACACACAGAAAGTACACCCCTTGACTGGTATATACACACAGAAAGTACACTTCCTTGACTGGTATATATACACACAGAAAGTACACCCTGGGACTGGTATACACACACACACAGAAAGTACACCCCTTTGACTGGTATATACACACAGAAAAGTACACCCCTTGACTGGTATACACACACAGAGCACCCCTTGACTGGTATACACAGAAAGTACACCCCTTGACTGGTATATACACACACAGAAAGTACACCCCTTGGATTGGTATATATACACACACAGAAAGTACACCCCTTGACTGGTATACACACACACAGAAAGTACACCCCTTGACTGTATATACACACACAGAAAGTACACCCTTGACTGGTATACACACACAGAAAGTACACCCTGACTGTATATACACACACAGAAAGTACACTCCCTTGACTGGTATATACACACACAGAAAGTACACCCTTGGACTGGTGAAAGCTGACTGGTATATACACACACAGAAAGTACACCCCTTGACTGGTATATACACACACAGAAAGTACACCCCTTGACTGTATATACACACACAGAAAGTACACCCCTTTGGACTGGTATATATACACACACAGAAAAGTACACCCTTTGACTGGTATACACACAGAAAGTACACCCCTTGACTGGTATACACACACAGAAAGTACACCCTTGACAGGTATATATATACACACACAGAAAGTACACCCCTTGACTGGTATATACACACACAGAAAGTACACCCCTTGACTGGTATATATACACACACAGAAAGTACACCCCTTGACTGGTATATATACACACACAGAAAGTACACCCCTTGACTGGTATATATACACACACAGAAAGTACACCCCTTGACTGGTATATATACACACACACAGAAAGTACACCCCTTGACTGGTATATATACACACACACAGAAAGTACACCCCTTGACTGGTATACACACACACAGAAAGTACACCCCTTGACTGGTATATATACACACACAGAAAGTACACCCCCTTGACTGGTATATATACACACAGAAAGTACACCCCTTGACTGGTATATACACACACAGAAAGTACACCCCTTGACTGGTATATATACACACACACAGAAAGTATATACACACACAGAAAGTACACCCCTTGACTGGTATATATACACACACAGAAAGTACACCTTGACTGGTATATATACACAGAAAGTACACCCCTTGACTGGTATATACACACACAGAAAGTACACCCTTGACTGGTATATATACACACACAGAAAGTACACCCCTTGACTGGTATATATACACACACAGAAAGTACACCCTTGACTGGTATATACACACACAGAAAGTACACCCCTTGACTGGTATATATACACACACAGAAAGTACACCTTGACTGGGTATATATACACAGAAAGTACACCTTGACTGGTATATATATACACACACAGAAAGTACACCCCTTGACTGGTATATATACACACACAGAAAGTACACCCCCTTGGACTGGTATATATATACACACACAGAAAGTACACCCTTGACTGGTATATATACACACAGAAAGTACACCCTTGACTGGTATATACACACAGAAAGTACACCCCTTGACTGGTATACACACACACAGAAAGTACACCCCTTGACTGGTATATACACACACAGAAAGTACACCCCTTGACTGGTATATATATACACACACAGAAAGTACACCCCTTGACTGGTATATACACACACAGAAAGTACACCCTTGACTGGTATATATACACACAGAAAGTACACCCCTTGACTGGTATATATACACACACAGAAAGTACACCCTTGACTGGTATATACACACACAGAAAGTACACCCCTTGACTGGTATATACACACAGAAAGTACACCCCTTGACTGGTATACACACACAGAAAGTACACCCCTTGACTGGTATACACACACAGAAAGTACACCCCTTGACTTATTTCACATTTAGTTGTCTTACAATTTAAATTCAAAATGGATTTACTAGATGTTTTATTCTCACCCATCGATACACAAAACCCCATAATGACACATTGAAAACATGTTTTGAGAAATGTTAGAACATTTATTGAAAATGAAATACAGAAATATCTAATGTACATTAGTATTCACACCCCTGAGTCAATACTTAGTAGAAGCACCTCTGGCAGTGATTACAGTTTTCTGGTTGAGTCTCGAAGAGTGATTACAGCTGGGAGTCTTTCTGGGTAAGTCTCTAAGAGTGATTACAGCTGGGAGTCTTTCTGGGTAAGTCTCTAAGAGTGATTACAGCTGGGAGTCTTTCTGGGTAAGTCTCTAAGAGTGATCACAGCTGGGAGTCTTTCTGGGTGAGTCTCTAAGAGTGATCACAGCTGGGAGTCTTTCTGGGTAAGTCTCTAAGAGTGATTACAGCTGGGAGTCTTTCTGGGTAAGTCTCTAAGAGTGATTACAGCTGGGAGTCTTTCTGGGTAAGTCTCTAAGAGTGATTACAGCTGGGAGTCTTTCTGGGTAAGTCTCTAAGAGTGATCACAGCTGGGAGTCTTTCTGGGTAAGTCTCTAAGAGAGATTACAGCTGGGAGTCTTTCTGGGTAAGTCTCTAAGAGTGATCACAGCTGGGAGTCTTTATGGGTAAGTCTCTAAGAGTGATCACAGCTGGGAGTCTTTATGGGTAAGTCTCTAAGAGTGATTACAGCTGGGAGTCTTTATGGGTAAGTCTCTAAGAGTGATCACAGCTGGGAGTCTTTCTGGGTAAGTCTCTAAGAGTGATTACAGCTGAGAGTCTTTCTGGGTAAGTCTCTAAGAGTGATCACAGCTGGGAGTCTTTCTGGGTAAGTCTCTAAGAGTGATTACAGCTGGGAGTCTTTCTGGGTGAGTCTCTAAGAGTGATTACAGCTGGGAGTCTTTCTGGGTGAGTCTCTAAGAGTGATTACAGCTGGGAGTCTTTCTGGGTGAGTCTCTAAGAGTGATTACAGCTGGGAGTCTTTCTGGGTAAGTCTCTAAACTCTTTCTACACCTGGATTGTGCAACGTTTGCCCATTGTTCTTTAAAATATTCTTCAAGCTCATTGGTTGTTGATCGTTGCTTGACAACCATTTCCAGGATCTTTCCACAGATGTTCAGGCTTTTATCCTGAAAAACTCCCTCATCGTTAACAATTACAAGCAAATCAAATCAAATCAAATCAAATCAAATTTTATTTGTCACATACACATGGTTAGCAGATGTTAATGCTAGTGTAGCGAAATGCTTGTGCTTCTAGTTCCGACAATGCAGTGATAACCAACAAGTAATCTAACTAACAATTCCAAAAAAAACTACTGTATTATACACAGTGTAAGGGGATAAGGAACATGTACATAAGGATATATGAATGAGTGATGGTACAGAGCAGCATACAGTAGATGGTATCGAGTACAGTATATACATATGAGATGAGTGTGTAGACAAAGTAAACAAAGTGGCATAGTTAAAGTGGCTAGTGATACATGTGTTACATAAGGATGCAGTCGATGTTGTAGAGTACAGTATATACATATGCATATGAGATGAATAATGTAGGGTAAGTAACATTATATAAGGTAGCATTGTTTAAAGTGGCTAGTGATATATATATATATATATATTTACATCATTTCCATCAATTCCCATTATTAAAATGGCTGGAGTTGGGTCAGTGTCAATGACAGTGTGTTGGCAGCAGCCACTCAATGTTAGTGGTGGCTATTTAACAGTCTGATGGCCTTGAGATAGAAGCTGTTTTTCATAACATCATAACATGATGCAGCCACCACTATGCTTGAAAATATTGGTTGTCCAGGATCTTTCCACAGATGTTCAGGTAGATTTAAGTCAAGAGTGTAACTATTCCACTCAGGAACATTCACTGTCTTCCTGGTAAGCAACTCCAGTGTAGATTTGGCCTTGTGTTTTAGGTTATTGTCCTGCTGAAAGGTGAATTAATCTCCCAGTGTCTGGTGGAAAGCAGACTGAACCAGGTTTTCCTCTAGGATTTTGCCTGTTCTTAGCTCCATTCTGTTTCTCCTTTATCCTGAAAAACTCCCTCATCGTTATCCTAGGATAGGATAAGTAATCCTTCTCACCCCCCCTTTAAGATTTAGATGCACTATTGTAAAGTGACTGTTCTACTGGATGTCATAAGGTGAATGCACCAATTTGTAAGTCGCTCTGGATAAGAGCGTCTGCTAAATGACTTAAATGTAAATGTAAATGTAAATTACAAGCATACCCATAACATGATGCAGCCACCACTATGCTTGAAAGTATGGAGAGCAATTCTCAGTAGTGTGTTGTATTTGATTTGCCCCAAACAACACTTTGTATTCACGACAAAAAGTTATTTGCTTTCCACATGTTTTCAGTATTACTTTAGTGCCTTGTTGCCAACAGGATGCATGTTTTCAGTATTACTTTAGTGCCTTGTTGCAAACAGGATGCATGTTTTCAGTATTACTTTAGTGCCTTGTTGCAAACAGGATGCATGTTTTCAGTATTACTTTAGTGCCTTGTTGCAAACAGGATGCATGTTTTCAGTATTACTTTAGTGCCTTGTTGCAAACAGGATGCATGTTTTCAGTATTACTTTGCTGCTATAACAGCCTCCACTCTTCTGGGAAGGCTTTCCACTAGATGTTGGAACATTGCTGTTAAAACAGCTTCCACTCTTCTGGGAAGGCTTTCCACTAGATGTTGTAACATTGCTGTTGTAACAGCCTCCACTCTTCTGGGAAGGCTTTCCACTAGATGTAGGAACATTGCTGCTATAACAGCCTCCACTCTTCTGGGAAGGCTTTCCACTAGATGTTGGAACATTGCTGCTATAACAGCGTCCACTCTTCTGGGAAGGCTTTCCACTAGATGTTGGAACATTGCTGCGGGGACTTGCTTCCATTCGGCCACAGAGCGTTAGTGAGATTGGGCGATTCGGCCTGGGTCACAGTCG
>NW_025751127.1:12500-16391 GCF_021184085.1 Oncorhynchus gorbuscha
TAGGGTCTAGGGGTTAGGAGACTCACCAGAAGGTCGGCCTGAGCCTCCAGCTCATTGGGGGTTAGGGTCTAGGGGTTAGGGGACTCACCAGAAGGTCTGCCTGGGCCTCCAGCTCATTAGGGGTTTGGGTCTAGGGGTTAGGGGACTCACCAGAAGGTCGGCCTGGGCCTCCAGCTCGTTAGGGGTTAGGGTCCAGGGGTTAGGGTCTAGGGGATTCACCAGAAGGTCGGCCTGGGCCTCCAGCTCGTTAGGGGTTAGGGTCTAGGGGTTAGGGGACTCACCAGAAGGTCGGCCTGGGCCTCCAGCTCATTAGGGGTTAGGGTCTAGGGGTTAGGGTCTAGGGGTTAGGGGCCTCACCAGAAGGTCGGTCTGGGCCTCCAGCTCATTAGGGGTTAGGGTCTAGGGGTTAGGGTCTAGGGGTTAGGGGACTCACCAGAAGGTCGGCCTGGGCCTCCAGCTCATTAGGGTTAGGGTCTAGGGGTTAGGGTCTAGGGGTTAGGGGACTCAGCAGAAGGTTGGCCTGGGCCTCCAGCTCATTAGGGGTTAGGGTCTAGGGGTTAGGGGACTCACCAGAAGGTCGGCCTGGGCCTCCAGCTCGTTAGGGGTTAGGGTCTAGTTCAGGGGTCGGCCTGGGCCTCCAGCTCATTAGGGGTTAGGGTCTAGGGGTTAGGGGACTCACCAGAAGGTCGGCCTGGGCCTCCAGCTCGTTAGGGGTTAGGGTCTAGGGGTTAGGGGACTCACCAGAAGGTCGGCCTGGGCCTCCAGCTCGTTAGGGGTTAGGGTCTAGGGGTTAGGGGACTCACCAGAAGATCGGCCTGGGCCTCCAGCTCGTTAGGGGTTAGGGTCTAGGGGTTAGGGTCTAGGGGACTCACCAGAAGGTCGGCCTGGGCCTCCAGCTCATTAGGGGTTAGGGTCTAGGGGTTAGGGGACTCACCAGAAGGTCGGCCTGGTCCTCCAGCTCGTTAGGGGTTAGGGTCTAGGGGTTAGGGGACTCACCAGAAGGTCGGCCTCCTCCAGCTCATTAGAAGGGTCTAGGGGTTAGGGCCTCACCAGAAGATCGGCCTGGGCCTCCAGCTCTTAGGGGTTAGGGTCTAGGGGTTAGGGGACTCACCAGAACGGTCGGCCTGGGCCTCCAGCTCATTAGGGGTTAGGGTCTAGGGTTAGGGGACTCACCAGAAGGTCGGCCTGGGCCTCCAGCTCATTAGGGGTTTGGGTCTAGGGGTTAGGGGACTCACCAGAAGGTCGGCCTGGGCCTCCAGCTCGTTAGGGGTTAGGGTCTAGGGGTTAGGGGACTCACCAGAAGGTCGGCCTGGGCCTCCAGCTCGTTAGGGGTTAGGGTCTAGGGGTTAGGGTCTAGGAGACTCACCAGAAGGTCGGCCTGGGCCTCCAGCTCGTTAGGGGTTAGGGTCTAGGGGTTAGGGTCTAGGGGTTAGGGGACTCACCAGAAGGTCTGCCTGGGCCTCCAGCTCATTAGGGGTTAGGGTCTAGGGGTTAGGGTCTAGGGGCTAGGGGACTCACCAGAAGGTCGGCCTGGGCCTCCAGCTCATTAGGGGTTAGGGTCTAGGAGACTCACCAGAAGGTCGGCCTGGGCCTCCAGCTCATTAGGGGTTAGGGGTTAGGGGTTAGGGGTTAGGGTCTAGGGGTTAGGGGACTCACCAGAAGGTCTGCCTGGGCCTCCAGCTCATTAGGGGTTTGGGTCTAGGGGTTAGGGACTCACCAGAAGGTCGGCCTGGGCCTCCAGCTCATTAGGGGTTAGGGTCTAGGGGTTAGGGGACTCACCAGAAGGTCGGCCTGGGCCTCCAGCTCGTTAGGGGTTAGGGTCTAGGGGTTAGGGTCTAGGAGACTCACCAGAAGGTCGGCCTGGGCCTCCAGCTCGTTAGGGGTTAGGGTCTAGGGGGTTAGGGGACTCACCAGAAGGTCGGCCTGGGCCTCCAGCTCATTAGGGGTTAGGGTCTAGGGGTTAGGGTCTAGGGGCTAGACTCACCAGAAGGTCGGCCTGGGCCTCCAGCTCATTAGGGGGTCTAGGGGTTAGGTCTAGGGTTAGGGGGACTAGGGGCCTGGGCCTCCAGCTAGGGGACTCACCAGAAGGTCGGCCTGGGCCTCCAGCTCATTAGGGGTTAGGGTCTGGGGGTTAGGGGACTCACCAGAAGGTCGGCCTGGGCCTCCAGCTCGTTAGGGGTTAGGGTCTAGGGGTTAGGGGACTCACCAGAAGGTCGGCCTGGGCCTCCAGCTCATTAGGGGTTAGGGTCTAGGGGTTAGGGTCTAGGAGACTCACCAGAAGGTCGGCCTGGGCCTCCAGCTCGTTAGGGGTTAGGGTCTAGGGGTTAGGGTCTAGGGGTTAGGGGACTCACCAGAAGGTCTGCCTGGGCCTCCAGCTCATTAGGGGTTAGGGTCTAGGGGTTGGGGTCTAGGGGCTGACTCACCAGAAGGTCGGCCTGGGCCTCCAGCTCATTTAGGGTCTTCACCAGAAGGTCGGCCTGGGCCTCCAGCTCATTAGGGGTTAGGGGTTAGGGTTAGGGGTCTAGGGGTTAGGGGACTCACCAGAAGGTCTGCCTGGGCCTCCAGCTCATTAGGGGTTAGGGTCTGGGGTTAGGGGACTCACCAGAAGGTCGGCCTGGGCCTCCAGCTCGTTAGGGGTTAGGGTCTAGGGGTTAGGGGACTCACCAGAAGGTCGGCCTGGGCCTCCAGCTCGTTAGGGTTAGGGTCTAGGGGTTAGGGTCTGGGAGACTCACCAGAAGATCGGCCTGGGCCTCCAGCTCGTTAGGGGTTAGGGTCTAGGGTTAGGGGACTCACCAGAACGTTGGCCCTGGGCCTCCAGCTCATTAGGGGTTAGGGTCTAGGGGTTAGGGGGACTCACCAGAAGGTCGGCCTGGGCCTCCAGCTCATTAGGGGTTGGGTCTAGGGGTTAGGGGACTCACCAGAAGGTCTGCCTGGGCCTCCAGCTCATTAGGGGTTAGGGTCTAGGGGTTAGGGGCTGGGGACTCACCAGAAGGTCGGCCTGGGCCTCCAGCCAAGGGGTTAGGGTCTAGGAGACTCACCAGAAGGTCGGCCTGGGGCCTCAGCTCATTAGGGGTTAGGGTTAGGGTTAGGGTCTAGGGGGGTTAGGGACTCACCAGAAGGTCTGCCTGGGCCTCCAGCTCATTAGGGGGTTAGGGTCTAGGGTTAGGGTCTAGGGGTTAGGGGACTCACCAGAAGGTCGGCCTGGGCCTCCAGCTCGTTATTAGGGTTAGGGTTAGGGACTCACCAGAAGGTCGGCCTGGGCCTCCAGCTCATTAGGGGGTTTGGGTCTAGGGGTTAGGGGACTCACCAGAAGGTCGGCCTGGGCCTCCAGCTCATTAGGGGTTAGGGTCTAGGGGGGGACTCACCAGAGCTGTCGGCCTGGGCCTCCAGCTCATTAGGGTTAGGGTCTAGGGGTTAGGGGACTCACCAGAAGGTCGGCCTGGGCCTCCAGCTCATTAGGGGTTAGGGTCTAGGGGTTAGGGGACTCACTAGAAGGTCGGCCTGGGCCTCCAGCTCATTAGGGGTTTGGGTCTAGGCCTTAGGGACTCACCAGAAGGTCCCCCAGCTCGGGGTTAGGGTCTAGGGGTTAGGGACCTGACCAGAAGGTCGGCCTGGTCCTCCAGCTCGTTAGGGGTTAGGTCTAGGGGTTAGGGTCTAGGAGACTCACTGTGAAGGTCGGCCTGGGCCTCCAGCTCGTTAGGGTTAGGGTCTAGGGGTTAGGGTCTAGGGGTTAGGGGACTCACCAGGAAGGTCTGCCTGGGCCTCCAGCCTTGGCTAGGGTTAGGTCTAGGGGTTAGGGTCTAGGGCTAGGGGACTCACCAGAAGGTCGGCCTGGGCCTCCAGCTCATTAGGGGTTAGGGTCTAGGAGACTCACCAGAAGGTCGGCCTGGG
>NW_025751128.1:0-16390 GCF_021184085.1 Oncorhynchus gorbuscha
ACCTTCCACTGTTTATAGCATTAGCCTGTCTCCAACCTTCCACTGTTTATAGCATTAGCCTGTCTCCAACCTTCCACTGTTTATAGCATTAGCCTTGTCTCCAACCTTCCACTGTTTATAGCATTAGCCTGTCTCCAACCTTCCACTGTTTATAGCATTAGCCTGTCTCCCTCTCATTTCATTACTGTCTGAACAAAGTGACAACCAACTAAAAATATATTTACAAAATATTAGCATACTTTAAATGCCCCCCCCTGAAAAAAGAGATCTCAAAGTCATCAAATGGTGTGTCCATGTAATGTTTAAACCTAAACCTAAACCTAGATCACCTGACCTGTGGGTTTTATTGTCCACCCTGGATCACCTGACCTGTGGGTTTTATTGTCCACCCTGGATCACCTGACCTGTGGGTTTTATTGTCCACCCTGGATCACCTGACCTGTGGATTTTATTGTCCACCCTGGATCACCTGACCTGTGGATTTTATTGTCCACCCTGGATCACCTGACCTGTGGGTTTTATTGTCCACCCTAGTCACAGGCCTAAGCCATGTCAAGATACGTAGTATGCAGGAAATGATCTATAAAAGAGTAAAATGTTCCTGATGGAGCACCCCCAGTTCCCCTTCTAGGGGGTGCGCCAGGGGGGCAATGAAATCCAAATGGCAAATCTCACTCCAAGCTTTCTTCAACAGTTGGCAGCCCTGCAGATCTAGCAGATCTAGCAGCAGATCTAGCAGCAGATCTAGCAGCAGATCTAGCAGCAGATCTAGCAGCAGATCTAGCAGCAGATCTAGCAGCAGATCTAGCAGCAGATCGAGCAGCAGATCGAGCAGATCTAGCAGCAGATCTAGCAGCAGATCTAGCAGATCTAGCAGCAGATCTAGCAGCAGATCTAGCAGCAGATCTAGCAGCAGATCTAGCAGCAGATCTAGCAGCAGATCTAGCAGATCGAGCAGCAGATCTAGCAGCAGATCTAGCAGTAGATCTAGCAGCAGATCTAGCAGCAGATCTAGCAGCTGCCTGGGCAACAGCGTGTTATTATGCAGTAATATGTGAATAAGTCCTCCAAGAGTAAAGGGGCCCAGTAACGTAGTTAGGTCGCCTTTTATCATTGTATCTGTTAGTTCCAGTGTCGTTCAGGTTGTCAAAATGTTGTCTGAATTTAAGTTGCAGGTTCAGTTTAGGCTACAGGCTATATCTTTGACACTCTGCCCCATTGACAGGTTAGAGATAGATTTGACGTGTGTGTGTGTGTGTGTGTGTGTGTGTGTGTGTGTGTGTGTGTGTGTGTGTGTGTGTGTGTGTGTGTGTGTGTGTAGTGTGATGGAGGGGGACCATATAACCACCCTGTCTACTCCTGTAATGGTTGTGGATGTTGATATAGTGAAGAGGAATGCTGAGAAAATGAGAGAACACTGGACAAAGCTGGGAGTCACACTACGACCCCACATGAAGACACACAAGACCCTGTAAGACATTTACACACACACACACACACACACACACACACACACACACACACACACACACACACACACACACACACACACACACACACACACACACACACACACATACATACAAACCCAATAAGAGACCTGAACTGTGTGTGTGTGTGTGTTGTGAGTGTGGTGATATAATGACAGGTGGGTCTAGGAGCTGTATCGTCGTGTCAACACTGGCAGAAGCCGGTTTCTATGCCGACCACGGATATGACGACATCCTGTATGCCTACTCTGTGCCCTTTGACAAGGTACACACCCTAACCCATCCACACTACACCCTAACCCCTCCACACTACACCCTAACCCCTCCACACTACACCCTAACCCCTCCACACTACACCCTAACCCCTCCACACTACACCCTAAACACGACACCCTAACCCCTCCACACTACACCCTAAACACGACACCCTAACCCCTCCACACTACACCCTAACCCCTCCACACTACACCCTCCACACTACACCCTAACCCCTCCACACTACACCCTAACCCCTCCACACTACACCCTAAACACGACACCCTAACCCCTCCACACTACACCCTCCACACTACACCCTAACCCCTCCACACTACACCCTAACCCCTCCACACTACACCCTAAACACGACACCCTAACCCCTCCACACTACACCCTAAACACTACACCCTAACCCCTCCACACTACACCCTAAACACTACACCCTAACCCCTCCACACTACACCCTAACCCCTACACCCTAACCCCTACACCCTAACCCCTCCACACTACACCCTAACCCCTCCACACTACACCCTAACCCCTCCACACTACACCCTAACCCCTCCACACTACACCCTAACCCCTCCACACTACACCCTAAACACTACACCCTAACCCCTCCACACTACACCCTAAACGCTACACGCTAACCCCGCCACACTACACCCTAACCCCTCCACACTACACCCTAAACCCTCCACACTACACCCTAAACACTACACCCTAACCCCTCCACACTACACCCTAAACACTACACGCTAACCCCTCCACACTACACGCTAACCCCTCCACACTACACGCTAACCCCTCCACACTACACGCTAACCCCTCCACACTACACCCTAACCCCTCCACACTACACCCTAAACACTACACCCTAACCCCTCCACACTACACGCTAACCCCTCCACACTACACGCTAACCCCTCCACACTACACGCTAACCCCTCCACACTACACGCTAACCCTCCACACTACACGCTAACCCCTCCACACTACACGCTAACCCCTCCACACTACACGCTAACCCCTCCACACTACACGCTAACCCCTCCACACTACACCCTAACCCCTCCACACTACACCCTAACCCCTCCACACTACACCCTAACCCCTCCACACTACACCCTAACCCCTCCACACTACACCCTAACCCCCTCCACACTACACCCTAACCCCTCCACACTACACCCTAACCCTCCACACTACACCCTAACCCCTCCACACTACACCCTCCACACTACACCCTAACCCCTCCACACTACACCCTCCACACTACACCCTAACCCCTCCACACTACACCCCAACCCCTCCACACTACACCCCAACCCCTCCACACTACACCCCTCCACACTACACCCTAACCCCTCCACACTACACCCTCCACACTACACCCTAAATCCTCCACACTACACCCTAACCCCTCCACACTACACCCTCCACACTACACCCTCCACACTACACCCTCCACACTACACCCTCCACACTACACCCTCCACACTACACCCTAACCCCTCCACACTACACCCTAACCCCTCCACACTACACCCTAACCCCTCCACACTACACCCTAACCCCTCCACACTACACCCTAACCCCTGCACACTACACCCTAACCCCTGCACACTACACCCTAACCCCTGCACACTACACCCTAACCCCTGCACACTACACCCTAACCCCTCCACACTACACCCTACACCCTAACTTCCATAGTGGAGGGTAAATGCTGTTTACAGACCTTTATAAACCTACCCTTTGCTGAGAAATGCATTAAAAGTTGTTACGTTACTTACGGCCAACGGCGACCAGCGTTTTGCCTCTACCTCACTAACTAACTGTACAGCTAGATGCCTCTACCTCACTAACTAACTGTACAGCTAGATGCCTCTACCTCACTAACTAACTGTACAGCTAGATGCCTCTACCTCACTAACTAACTGTACAGCTAGATGCCTCTACCTCACTAACTAACTGTACAGCTAGATGCCTCTACCTCACTAACTGTACAGCTAGATGCCTCTACCTCACTAACTGTACAGCTAGATGCCTCTACCTCACTAACTGTACAGCTAGATGCCTCTACCTCACTAACTAACTGTACAGCTAGATGCCTCTACCTCACTAACTAACTGTACAGCTAGATGCCTCTACCTCACTGCCTGCACACTAACTGTACAGCTAGATGCCTCTACCTCACTAACTGTACAGATAGATGCCTCTACCTCACTGACTGCACACTAACTGTACAGCTAGATGCCTCTACCTCACTAACTGTACAGCTAGATGCCTCTACCTCACTGCCTGCACACTAACTGTACAGCTAGATGCCTCTACCTCACTAACTAACTGTACAGCTAGATGCCACTACCTCACTGCCTGCACACTAACTGTACAGCTAGATGCCTCCACCTCACTAACTGTACAGCTAGATGCCTCCACCTCACTAACTGTACAGCTAGATGCCTCCACCTCACTAACTGTAAAGCTAGATGCCTCCACCTCACTAACTGTAAAGCTAGATGCCTCCACCTCACTAACTGTAAAGCTAGATGCCTCCACCTCACTAACTGTAAAGCTAGATGCCTCCACCTCACTAACTGTAAAGCTAGATGCCTCCACCTCACTAACTGTAAAGCTAGATGCCTCCACCTCACTAACTGTAAAGCTAGATGCCTCCACCTCACTAACTGTTCAGCTAGATGCCTCCACCTCACTAACTGTTCAGCTAGATGCCTCTACCTCACTAACTGTACAGCTAGATGCCTCTACCTCACTAACTGTACAGCTAGATGCCTCTACCTCACTGCCTGCACACTAACTGTACAGCTAGTTGCCTCTACCACACTGCCTGCACACTAACTGTACAGCTAGATGCCTCTACCTCACAAACTAACTGTTCAATAACATCTGCTAAACATGTGTATGACAAATAAAATGAGGTGTGTGTGTGTGTGTGTGTGTGTGTGTGTGTGTGTGTGTGTGTGTGTGTGTGTGTGTGTGTGTGTGTGTGTAAGGTTGAGCGCTGTGCGGTGCTGGCAGAGCGTCTGTCTCTGTTCCAGGTGTTGTTGGACCACAGAGATGCTCTGGAGCAGCTGAGGAAGAGACCACTGACAGACGGGCGGGTGTGGCACGTCTGGCTCAAACTGGACTGTGACAACGGAAGAGGTGAGAGAGGGGGTTCTAGAATGTTCTAGAATGCTATTATGGTGTTCTAGAATGCTTTGCTGTTCTGTTCCTTCAGACCTGGGCCAAAAGTATGTCAAATATGTTCATGTTTGAAATATACTATATAAATAAAGTTTGATTTGATTTTGAAAGTCAGATACTTGAAGTATGTGAGGTGCACTTGGCTTGGTGTTTACTATTCCATTGGTTTGAAATCAAGTGCACCTCAAAGTATTGGGAGAATTTGACTCATGTACTTGACCCAGTTCAGTAGGATGCAGCATTTTGAAATGTTCAGATAGGAATACGCTACGTAAAACAAATATGCCTCTCTGACATGGTGAATAAGCAATCAGCTCCATTCATGGGATTTCTATACGCAACGTTCAACAACTATTGGCCACTGAACGTGGCTCTGGCTTGTGTTCAGTACAACAAAACAGTACCGTACTGAACCACCAGTTCAAGAACTTTGTGATTATGGAGGACAGTTTTTACTTTTGTTATTTTTATTAAAAAATATATATCTATTTCATACCTGTTTTCTCCGCAATTTCATGGTATCCATTTCACCTGTTGTATTCGGCGCACGTGCCAAATAAACTTTCATTTGAATTAGTGTGCGATGGGACAAGGACATCCCTGCCGGCCAAACCCTCCCCTGACGCGGACAATGCTGGGCCAATTGTGCACCGCCCCATGGGTCTCCCGGTCGCGACAGAGCCTGGACTCGAACCCAGAATCTCTAGTGGCATAGTGGCACAGCTAACATTGTGATGCAGTGTCTTAGACCACTGCACCACTCGGGAGGCCCAGAGGACAGTTACCATATGGTGGGATTATAGTGGCCCAGAGGACAGTTACCATATGGTGGGATTATAGTAGCCCAGAGGACAGTTACCATATGGTCATATGGTGGGATTATAGTGACCCAGAGGACAGTTACCATATGGTGGGATTATAGTGGCCCAGAGGACAGTTACCATATGGTTGGATTATAGTGGCCCAGAGGACAGTTACCATATGGTGGGATTATAGTAGCCCAGAGGACAGTTACCATATGGTGGGATTATAGTAGCCCAGAGGACAGTTACCATATGGTGGGATTATAGTGGCCCAGAGGACAGTTACCATATGGTGGGATTATAGTGGCCCAGAGGACAGTTACCATATGGTGGGATTATAGTGGCCCAGAGGACAGTTACCATATGGTGGGATTATAGTAGCCCAGAGGACAGTTACCATATGGTCATATGGTGGGATTATAGTGGCCCAGAGGACAGTTACCATATGGTTGGATTATAGTGACCCAGAGGACAGTTACCATATGGTTGGATTATAGTGGCCCAGAGGACAGTTACCATATGGTTGGATTATAGTGGCCCAGAGGACAGTTACCATATGGTGGGATTATAGTGGCCCAGAGGACAGTTACCATATGGTCATATGGTGGGATTATAGTGGCCCAGAGGACAGTTACCATATGGTGGGATTATAGTGGCCCAGAGGACAGTTACCATATGGTGGGATTATAGTGGCCCAGAGGACAGTTACCATATGGTGGGATTATAGTGGCCCAGAGGACAGTTACCATATGGTGGGATTATAGTAGCCCAGAGGACAGTTACCATATGGTCATATGGTGGGATTATAGTGGCCCAGAGGACAGTTACCATATGGTTGGATTATAGTGACCCAGAGGACAGTTACCATATGGTTGGATTATAGTGGCCCAGAGGACAGTTACCATATGGTTGGATTATAGTGGCCCAGAGGACAGTTACCATATGGTTGGATTATAGTGACCCAGAGGACAGTTACCATATGGTTGGATTATAGTGGCCCAAAGGACAGTTAACGTATGGTTGGATTATAGTGGCCCAGAGGACAGTTACCGTATGGTTGGATTATAGTGACCCAGAGGACAGTTACCATATGGTTGGATTATAGTGGCCCAGAGGACAGTTACCATATGGCTGGATTATAGTAGCCCAGAGGACAGTTACCATATGGCTGGATTATAGTAGCCCAGAGGACAGTTACCATATGGTGGGATTATAGTACCCCAGAGGACAGTTACCATATGGTTGGATTATAGTTGCCCAGAGGACAATTACCCTATAGTGGGATTATAGTGACCCAGAGGACAGTTACCATATGGTTGGATTATAGTAGCCCAGAGGACAGTTACCATATGGTTGGATTATAGTAGCCCAGGACAGTTACCATATGGTTGGACTATAGTAGCCCAGAGGACAGTTACCCTATAGTGGGATTATAGTGGCCCAGAGGACAGTTACCATATGGTTGCATTATAGTGGCCCAGAGGACAGTTACCCTATAGTGGGATTATAGTGGCCCAGAGGACAGTTACCCTATAGTGGGATTATAGTAGCCCAGAGGACAGTTACCCTATAGTGGGATTATAGTGACCCAGAGGAAAGTTACCCAGAGGAAAGTTACCCTATAGTGGGATTATAGTGGCCCAGAGGACAGTTACCCTATAGTGGGATTATAGTGGCCCAGAGGACAGTTACCCTATAGTGGGATTATAGTGGCCCAGAGGACAGTTACCCTATAGTGGGATTATAGTAGCCCAGAGGACAGTTACCATATGGTGGGATTATAGTAGCCCAGAGGACAGTTACCCTATAGTGGGATTATAGTAGCCCAGAGGACAGTTACCATATGGTGGGATTATAGTGGCCCAGAGGACAGTTACCATATGGTGGGATTATAGTGGTCCAGAGGACAGTTACCCTATAGTGGGATTATAGTGGCCCAGAGGACAGTTACCATATGGTTGGATTATAGTGGCCCAGAGGACAGTTACCATATGGTGGGATTATAGTGGCCCAGAGGACAGTTACCCTATAGTGGGATTATAGTGGCCCAGAGGACAGTTACCCTATAGTGGGATTATAGTGGCCCAGAGGACAGTTACCATATGGTGGGATTATAGTGGCCCAGAGGACAGTTACCCTATAGTGGGATTATAGTGGCCCAGAGGACAGTTACCATATAGTGGGATTATAGTGGCCCAGAGGACAGTTACCCTATAGTTGGATTATAGTGGCCCAGAGGACAGTTACCATATGGTGGGATTATAGTGGCCCAGAGGACAGTTACCATATGGTGGGATTATAGTGGCCCAGAGGACAGTTACCCTATAGTGGGATTATAGTGGCCCAGAGGACAGTTACCCTATAGTGGGATTATAGTGGCCCAGAGGACAGTTACCATATAGTGGGATTATAGTGGCCCAGAGGACAGTTACCCTATAATGGGATTATAGTGGCCCAGAGGACAGTTACCCTATAGTGGGATTATAGTGGCCCAGAGGACAGTTACCCTATGGTGGGATTATAGTGGCCCAGAGGACAGTTACCCTATGGTGGGATTATAGTGGCCCAGAGGACAATTACCCTATAGTGGGATTATAGTGACCCAGAGGACAGTTACCATATGGTTGGATTATAGTAGCCCAGAGGACAGTTACCATATGGTTGGATTATAGTAGCCCAGGACAGTTACCATATGGTTGGACTATAGTAGCCCAGAGGACAGTTACCCTATAGTGGGATTATAGTGGCCCAGAGGACAGTTACCATATGGTTGCATTATAGTGGCCCAGAGGACAGTTACCCTATAGTGGGATTATAGTGGCCCAGAGGACAGTTACCCTATAGTGGGATTATAGTAGCCCAGAGGACAGTTACCCTATAGTGGGATTATAGTGACCCAGAGGAAAGTTACCCTATAGTGGGATTATAGTGGCCCAGAGGACAGTTACCCTATAGTGGGATTATAGTGGCCCAGAGGACAGTTACCCTATAGTGGGATTATAGTAGCCCAGAGGACAGTTACCATATGGTGGGATTATAGTAGCCCAGAGGACAGTTACCCTATAGTGGGATTATAGTAGCCCAGAGGACAGTTACCATATGGTGGGATTATAGTGGCCCAGAGGACAGTTACCATATGGTGGGATTATAGTGGCCCAGAGGACAGTTACCCTATAGTGGGATTATAGTGGCCCAGAGGACAGTTCAAATCAAATCAAATCAAATCAAATCAAATTTTATTTGTCACATACACATGGTTAGCAGATGTTAATGCGAGTGTAGCGAAATGCTTGTGCTTCTAGTTCCGACAATGCAGTGATAACCAACAAGTAATCTAACTAACAATTCCAAAACTACTGTCTTATACACAGTGTAAGGGGATAAGGAACATGTACATAAGGATATATGAATGAGTGATGGTACAGAGCAGCATACAGTAGATGGTATCGAGTACAGTATATACATATGAGATGAGTATGTAGACAAAGTAAACAAAGTGGCATAGTTAAAGTGGCTAGTGATACATGTGTTACATAAGGATGCAGTCGATGTTGTAGAGTACAGTATATACATATGTATATGAGATGAATAATGTAGGGTAAGTAACATCATATAAGGTAGCATTGTTTAAAGTGGCTAGTGATATATTTACATCATTTCCCATCAATTCCCATTATTAAAATGGCTGGAGTTGGGTCAGTGTCAATGACAGTGTGTTGGCAGCAGCCACTCAATGTTAGTGGTGGCTATTTAACAGTCTGATGGCCTTGAGATAGAAGCTGTTTTTCAGTCTCTCGGTCCCAGCTTTGATGCACCTGTACTGACCTCGCCTTCTGGATGATAGCGGGGTGAACAGGCAGTGGTTCGGGTGGTTGATGTCCTTGATGATCTTTATGGCCTTCCTGTAACAACGGGTGGTGTAGGTGTCCTGGAGGGCAGGTAGTTTGCCCCCGGTGATGCGTTGTGCAGTCCTCACTACCCTCTGGAGAGCCTTACGGTTGAGGGCGGAGCAGTTGCCGTACCAGGCGGTGATACAGCCCGCCAGGATGCTCTCGATTGTGCATCTGTAGAAGTTTGTGAGTGCTTTTGGTGACAAGCCGAATTTCTTCAGCCTCCTGAGGTTGAATAGGCGCTGCTGCGCTTCTTCACGACGCTGTCAGTGTGAGTGGACCAATTCAGTTTGTCTGTGATGTGTATGCCGAGGAACTTAAAACTAGCTACCCTCTCCACTACTGTTCCATCGATGTGGATAGGGGGTGTTCCCTCTGCTGTTTCCTGAAGTCCACAATCATCTCCTTAGTTTTGTTGACGTTGAGTGTGAGGTTATTTTCCTGACACCACACTCCAAGGGCCCTCACCTCCTCCCTGTAGGCCGTCTCGTCGTTGTTGGTAATCAAGCCTACCACTGTTGTGTCGTCCGCAAACTTGATGATTGAGTTGGAGGCGTGCGTGGCCACGCAGTCGTGGGTGAACAGGGAGTACAGGAGAGGGCTCAGAACGCACCCTTGTGGGGCCCCGTGTTGAGGATCAGCGGGGAGGAGATGTTGTTGCCTACCCTCACCACCTGGGGGCGGCCCGTCAGGAAGTCCAGTACCCAGTTGCACAGGGCGGGGTCGAGACCCAGGGTCTCGAGCTTGATGACGAGCTTGGAGGGTACTATGGTGTTGAATGCCGAGCTGTAGTCGATGAACAGCATTCTCACATAGGTATTCCTCTTGTCCAGGTGGGTTAGGGCAGTGTGCAGTGTGGTTGAGATTGCATCGTCTGTGGACCTATTTGGGCGGTAAGCAAATTGGAGTGGGTCTAGGGTGTCAGGTAGGGTGGAGGTGATATGGTCCTTGACTAGTCTCTCAAAGCACTTCATGATGACGGAAGTGAGTGCTACGGGCGGTAGTCGTTTAGCTCAGTTACCTTAGCTTTCTTGGGAACAGGAACAATGGTGGCCCTCTTGAAGCATGTGGGAACAGCAGACTGGTATAGGGATTGATTGAATATGTCCGTAAACACACCGGCCAGCTGGTCTGCGCATGCTCGGAGGGCGCGGCTGGGGATGCCGTCTGGGCCTGCAGCCTTGCGAGGGTTAACACGTTTAAATGTCTTAATCACCTCGGCTGCAGTGAAGGAGAGACTGCATGTTTCCGTTGCAGGCCGTGTCAGTGGCACTGTATTGTCCTCAAAGCGGGCAAAAAAGTTATTTAGTCTGCCTGGGAGCAAGACATCCTGGTCCGTGACTGGGCTGGATTTCATCTTGTAGTCCGTGATTGACTGTAGACCCTGCCACATGCCTCTTGTGTCTGAGCCATTGAATTGAGATTCCACTTTGTCTCTGTACTGACGCTTAGCTTGTTTGATAGCCTTACGGAGGGAATAGCTGCACTGTTTGTATTCAGTCATGTTGCCAGACACCTTGCCCTGAATAAAAGCAGTGGTTCGCGCTTTCAGTTTCACGCGAATGCTGCCATCAATCCACGGTTTCTGGTTAGGGAATGTTTTTATCGTTGCTATGGGAACGACATCTTCGACGCACGTTCTAATGAACTCGCACACCGAATCAGCGTATTCGTCAATAGTTACCATATGGTTGGATTATAGTGGCCCAGAGGACAGTTACCATATGGTGGGATTATAGTGGCCCAGAGGACAGTTACCCTATAGTGGGATTATAGTGGCCCAGAGGACAGTTACCCTATAGTGGGATTATAGTGGCCCAGAGGACAGTTACCCTATAGTGGGATTATAGTGGCCCAGAGGACAGTTACCATATAGTGGGATTATAGTGGCCCAGAGGACAGTTACCCTATAGTTGGATTATAGTGGCCCAGAGGACAGTTACCATATGGTGGGATTAGAGTGGCCCAGAGGACAGTTACCATATAGTGGGATTATAGTGGCCCAGAGGACAGTTACCCTATAGTGGGATTATAGTGGCCCAGAGGACAGTTACCCTATAGTGGGATTATAGTGGCCCAGAGGACAGTTACCCTATAGTGGGATTATAGTAGCCCAGAGGACAGTTAACCTGTAGTGGGATTATAGTGGCCCAGAGGACAGTTACCCTATAGTGGGATTATAGTGGCCCAGAGGACAGTTACCCTATAATGGGATTATAGTGGCCCAGAGGACAGTTACCCTATAGTGGGATTATAGTGGCCCAGAGGACAGTTACCCTATAGTGGGATTATAGTAGCCCAGAGGACAGTTAACCTGTAGTGGGATTATAGTGGCCCAGAGGACAGTTACCCTATAGTGGGATTATAGTGGCCCAGAGGACAGTTACCCTATAATGGGATTATAGTGGCCCAGAGGACAGTTACCCTATAGTGGGATTATAGTGGCCCAGAGGACAGTTACCCTATGGTGGGCTGCACGCGACGTAGCAAACATTGAACTGAACACACCGGGGTTCTGTTTTGTAGCGGGTGTTCTGCACTCGGAGCCAGAGGCACTGAGATTGGCCCAGGCCATCTCTGAGTCAGAGGGGGTGGAGCTGACGGGGGTATACGCCCACTGTGGGAACACCTATGGCTGCAGAGGGGCAGAGCAAATACATGCTGTTGCCCATGAAACAACCACCCTCGTACTGCAGTTCATGGAGAAGTAAGAACACACACACACACATACACAAAGACACACACACACACACACACACACACACACACACAAAGACACACAAGTCTCTTTCTCTCTCCAGACTGAAGGATGTGGGAATCAGCTGTAAATCCAGTATAGGCTCCACCCCCTCCTGCAGCCAGCCAATCAGTGACATGGCCAAGCTCAACGAGGTGCATCCTGGGAACTACGTCTTCTTCGGTCAGTGTGGTGTGTGACCTCAACAGATATATTGTAGTAGAAAGCAGTGTTGTTTTCTGATTGGCTGCTGTGCTTTCTGTAGACGTGCAGCAGTCTGTGATTGGTTCGTGCGGTCTGGAGGACGTGGCTGTCAGGGTTCTGAGCAGGGTTATAGGTCACTCTCCTCACAGAAACCAGCTGCTCCTCGACTGTGGCTGGTCTGCTCTCAGGTACAGAAGCTGTATTAAATACTGTCGTTATTACTATTATACTACTGTCATAGTACTGTTATTACTATTATACTATGATACTACTGTCATAGTACTGTTATTACTATGATACTACTGTCATAGTACTGTTATTACTATTATACTACTGTCATAGTACTGTTATTACTATTATACTACTGTCATAGTACTGTTATTACTATTATACTATACTATTATACCCAGTCAAAACTGTTCGCTGCTCTGGCTCCCCAATGGTGGAACAAACTCCCTCACGACGCCAGGACAGCGGAGTCAATCACCACCTTCCGGAGACACCTGAAACCCCACCTCTTTAAGGAATACTTAGGATAGGATAAAGTAATCCTTCTCACCCCCTCCCCCCTTAAAATATTTAGATGCACTATTGTAAAGTGGCTGTTCCACTGGATGTCATAAGGTGAATGCACCAATTTGTAAGTCGCTCTGGATAAGAGCGTCTGCTAAATGACTTAAATGTAAATGTAATACTACTGTCATAGTACTGTTACTATTATACTACTGTTATTACTATTATACTACTGTCATACTACTGTTATTACTATTATACTACTGTCATAGTACTGTTGTTACTATTATACTACTATACTACTGTCATAGTACTGTTATTACTATTATACTACTGTCATAGTACTGTTGTTGCTATTATACTACTGTTATTACTATTATACTACTGTCATAGTACTGTTGTTGCTATTATACTACTGTTATTACTATTATACTCCTGTCATAGTACTGTTGTTACTATTATACTACTGTTATTACTATTATATTACTGTCATACTACTGTTATTACTATTATACTACTGTCATAGTACTGTTGTTACTATTATACTACTATACTACTGTCATACTACTGTTATTACTATTATACTACTGTCATAGTACTGTTGTTGCTATTATACTACTGTTATTACTATTATACTACTGTCATAGTACTGTTGTTGCTATTATACTACTGTTATTACTATTATACTACTGTCATACTACTGTTATTACTATTATACTACTGTCATAGTACTGTTGTTACTATTACACTACTGTTATTACTATTATACTACTGTCATAGTACTGTTACTATTATACTACTGTTATTACTATTATACTACTGTCATAGTACTGTTGTTACTATTATACTACTGTCATACTACTGTTGTTACTATTATACTACTGTCATACTACTGTTATTACTATTATACTGTCATAGTACTGTTATTACTATTATACTACTGTCATAGTACTGTTATTACTAGTATACTACTGTCATACTACTGTTATTACTATTATACTACTGTCATAGTACTGTTGTTACTATTACACTACTGTTATTACTATTATACTACTGTTATTACTATTATACTACTGTCATAGTACTGTTGTTACTGTCATACTACTGTTATTACTATTATACTGTCATAGTACTGTTATTACTATTATACTACTGTCATAGTACTGTTATTACTATTATACTACTGTCATAGTACTGTTATTACTATTATACTACTGTCATACTACTGTTATTACTATTATACTACTGTCATACTACTGTTATTACTATTATACTACTGTCATACTACTGTTATTACTATTATACTACTGTCATACTACTGTTGTTACTATTATACTACTGTCATAGTACTGTTGTTACTATTATACTACTGTTATTACTATTATACTACTGTTATTACTATTATACTACTGTCATAGTACTGTTACTATTATACTACTGTTATTACTATTATACTACTGTCATAGTACTGTTACTATTATACTACTGTTATTACTATTATACTACTGTCATAGTACTGTTACTATTATACTACTGTTATTACTATTATACTACTGTCATAGTACTGTTACTATTATACTACTGTTATTACTATTATACTACTGTCATAGTACTGTTACTATTATACTACTGTTATTACTATTATACTGTCATAGTACTGTTATTGCTATTATACTACTGTCATAGTACTGTTATTGCTATTATACTACTGTCATAGTACTGTTGTTGCTATTATACTACTGTCATAGTACTGTTGTTACTATTATACTACTGTCATAGTACTGTTATTGCTATTATACTACTGTCATAGTACTGTTGTTGCTATTATACTACTGTCATACTACTGTTATTACTATTATACTACTGTCATACTACTGTTACTATCATACTACTGTCGTTACTATTATACTACTGTCGTTACTATTATACTACTGTCGTTACTATTATACTACTGTCATACTACTGTTATTGCCATTATACTACTGTTATTACTATTATACTACTGTCATAGTACTGTTATTACTATTATACTACTGTTATTACTATTATACTACTGTTATTATTATACTACTGTCATAGTACTGTTACTATTATACTACTGTTATTACTATTATACTACTGTTATTACTATTATACTACTGTTATTACTATTATACTACTGTTATTACTATTATACTACTGTTATAGTACTGTTATTACCATTATACTACTGTTATTACTATTATACTACTGTCATAGTACTGTTATTACTATTATACTACTGTTATTATTATACTACTGTCATAGTACTGTTACTATTATACTACTGTTATTACTATTATACTACTGTTATTACTATTATACTACTGTTATTACTATTATACTACTGTTATAGTACTGTTATTACTATTATACTACTGTTATTACTATTATACTACTGTTGTTACTATTATACTACTGTTGTTACTATTATACTACTGTTGTTACTATTATACTACTGTTGTTACTATTATACTACTGTTGTTACTATTATACTACTGTTGTTACTATTATACTACTGTTGTTACTATTATACTACTGTTGTTACTATTATACTACTGTTGTTACTATTATACTACTGTTGTTACTATTATACTACTGTTGTTACTATTATACTACTGTTGTTACTATTATACTACTGTTGTTACTATTATACTACTGTTGTTACTATTATACTACTGTTGTTACTATTATACTACTGTTGTTACTATTATACTACTGTTGTTACTATTATACTACTGTTGTTACTATTATACTACTGTTGTTACTATTATACTACTGTTGTTACTATTATACTACTGTTGTTACTATTATACTACTGTTGTTACTATTATACTACTGTTACTATTATACTACTGTTACTATTATACTACTGTTACTATTATACTACTGTTACTATTATACTACTGTTGTTACTATTATACTACTGTTGTTACTATTATACTACTGTTGTTACTATTATACTACTGTTGTTACTATTATACTACTGTTGTTACTATTATTACTATTATACTACTGTTGTTACTATTATACTACTGTTGTTACTATTATACTACTGTTGTTACTATTATACTACTGTTGTTACTATTATACTACTGTTGTTACTATTATACTACTGTTGTTACTATTATACTACTGTTGTTACTATTATACTACTGTTGTTACTATTATACTACTGTTGTTACTATTATACTACTGTTGTTACTATTATACTACTGTTGTTACTATTATACTACTGTTGTTACTATTATACTACTGTTGTTACTA
>NW_025751129.1:0-16388 GCF_021184085.1 Oncorhynchus gorbuscha
TGTCATGCAGGTGAAAGAGGACCCAAAAGCGACTTGGCGAAAACAGAGTCTTTAATCCAGTAAAGTAAATACAATCAAAAAAACACAACTTTCACTCGAAATGACGAGGACAAACTGGAGACTCGATCTTGAACAGCAGGTGAACAGCAGGTTGCCTCGGGAAGGCACTTGAACCAGACAGACTCAGACACCTGCTCACCACGCAGCATCTGAGGAAAACACGACACGACAGGGCGATACACAATCACAGCACGGTGAATTCTAAACAAGGAACCGACAGGGCAGAAACGGGAAACAAGGAGAGAAATAGGGACTCTAATCAGGGAAAAGGATCGGGAACAGGTGTGGGAAGGCTAAATGATGATTAGGGGAATAGGAACAGCTGGGAGCAGGAACGGAACGATAGAGAGAAGAGAGAGCGAGAGAGTGAGAGAGGGAGGGGGAGAGAGAGGGATAGAAAGAGGGAAAGAACCTAATAAGACCAGCAGAGGGAAACGAATAGAATGGGAAGCACAGGGACAAGACGTGATAATAAATGACAAAACATGACAGTACCCCCCCACTCACCGAGCGCCTCCTGGCGCACTCGAGGAGGAATCCTGGCGGCAACGGAGGAAATCATCAATGAGTGAACGGTCCAGCACGTCCCGAGACGGAACCCAACTCCTCTCCTCAGGACCGTAACCCTCCCAATCCACTAAGTATTGGTGACCCCGTCCCCGAGAACGCATGTCCATGATCTTATGTACCTTGTAAATAGGTGCGCTCTCGACAAGGACGGGAGGGGGGAGGGAAGACGAACGGGAGTGCGAAGAAAGGGCTTGACACAGGAGACATGGAAGACAGGATGGACGCGACGAAGATGTCGCGGAAGAAGCAGTCGCACAGCGACAGGATTGACGACCTGGGAGACACGGAACGGACCAATGAACCGCGGAGTCAACTTACGAGAAGCTGTCGTAAGAGGAAGGTTGCGAGTGGAAAGCCACACTCTCTGGCCGCAACAATACCTTGGACTCTTAATCCTGCGTTTATTGGCGGCTCTCACAGTCTGTGCCCTGTAACGGCAAAGTGCAGACCTCACCCTCCTCCAGGTGCGCTCACAACGTTGGACAAACGCTTGAGCGGAGGGAACGCTGGACTCGGCAAGCTGGGATGAGAACAGAGGAGGCTGGTAACCCAGACTACTCTGAAACGGAGATAACCCGGTAGCAGACGAAGGAAGCGAATTGTGAGCGTATTCTGCCCAGGGGAGCTGTTCTGCCCAAGACGCAGGGTTTCTGAAAGAAAGGCTGCGTAGTATGCGACCAATCGTCTGATTGGCCCTCTCTGCTTGACCGTTAGACTGGGGATGAAACCCGGAAGAGAGACTGACGGACGCACCAATCAAACGACAGAACTCCCTCCAAAACTGTGACGTGAATTGCGGGCCTCTGTCTGAAACGGCGTCTAACGGAAGGCCATGAATTCTGAATACATTCTCGATAATGATTTGTGCCGTCTCCTTAGCGGAAGGAAGTTTAGCGAGGGGAATGAAATGTGCCGCCTTAGAGAACCTATCGACAACCGTAAGAATCACAGTCTTCCCCGCAGACAAAGGCAGACCGGTAATGAAGTCTAGGGCGATGTGAGACCATGGTCGAGAAGGAATGGGGAGCGGTCTGAGACGACCGGCAGGAGGAGAGTTACCCGACTTAGTCTGCGCGCAGTCCGAACAAGCAGCCACGAAACGGCGCGTGTCACGCTCCTGAGTCGGCCACCAAAAGCGCTGGCGAATAGACGCAAGAGTGCCTCGAACACCGGGATGACCAGCTAACTTGGCAGAGTGAGCCCACTGAAGAACAGCCAGACGAGTGGAAACAGGAACGAAAAGGAGGTTACTAGGACAAGCGCGCGGCGACGCAGTGTGCGTGAGTGCTTGCTTAACCTGTCTTTCAATTCCCAGACTGTTAACCCGACAACACGCCCATAAGGAAGAATCCCCTCGGGATCAGTAGAAGCCACAGAAGAACTAAACAGACGGGATAAGGCATCAGGCTTGGTGTTCTTGCTACCCGGACGGTAAGAAATCACAAACTCGAAACGAGCGAAAAACAACGCCCAACGAGCTTGACGGGCATTAAGTCGTTTGGCAGAACGGATGTACTCAAGGTTCTTATGGTCTGTCCAAACGACAAAAGGAACGGTCGCCCTCCAACCACTGTCGCCATTCGCCTAGGGCTAAGCGGATGGCGAGCAGTTCACGGTTACCCACATCATAGTTGCGCTCAGATGGCGACAGGCGATGAGAAAAATAAGCGCAAGGATGAACCTTATCGTCAGACTGGAAGCGCTGGGATAGAATGGCTCCCACGCCTACCTCTGAAGCGCCAACCTCGACAATGAATTGTCTAGTGACGTCAGGAGTAACGAGGATAGGAGCGGACGTAAAACGTTCTTTTAGAAGATCAAAAGCTCCCTGGGCGGAACCGGACCACTTAAAACACGTCTTGACAGAAGTAAGAGCTGTGAGAGGGGCAGCAACTTGACCGAAATTACGAATGAAACGCCGATAGAAATTAGCGAAACCTAAAAAGCGCTGCAACTCGACACGTGACCTTGGAACGGGCCAATCACTGACAGCTTGGACCTTAGCGGAATCCATCTGAATGCCTTCAGCGGAAATAACGGAACCGAGAAAAGTAACGGAGGAGACATGAAAAGAGCACTTCTCAGCCTTTACGTAGAGACAATTCTCTAAAAGGCGCTGTAGGACACGTCGAACGTGCTGAACATGAATCTCGAGTGACGGAGAAAAAATCAGGATATCGTCAAGATAGACAAAAACAAAGATGTTCAGCATGTCTCTCAGAACATCATTAACTAATGCCTGAAAAACAGCTGGCGCATTGGCGAGACCGAACGGCAGAACCCGGTACTCAAAATGCCCTAACGGAGTGTTAAACGCCGTTTTCCACTCGTCCCCTCTCTGATGCGCACGAGATGGTAAGCGTTACGAAGGTCCAACTTAGTAAAGCACCTGGCTCCCTGCAGAATCTCGAAGGCTGATGACATAAGGGGAAGCGGATAACGATTCTTAACCGTTATGTCATTCAGCTCTCGATAATCCACGCAGGGGCGCAGAGTACCGTCCTTCTTCTTAACAAAAAGAACCCCGCCCCGGCCGGAGAGGAAGAAGGCACTATGGTACCGGCGCCAAGAGACACAGACAAATAATCCTCGAGAGCCTTACGTTCGGGAGCCGACAGAGAGTATAGTCTACCCCGAGGAGGAGTGGTCCCCGGAAGGAGATCAATACTACAATCATACGACCGGTGAGGAGGAAGGGAGTTGGCTCGGGACCGACTGAAGACCGTGCGCAGATCATGATATTCCTCCGGCACTCCTGTCAAATCGCCAGGTTCCTCCTGAGAAGTAGGGACAGAAGAAACGGGAGGGATGGCAGACATTAAACACTTCACATGACAAGAAACGTTCCAGGATAGGATAGAATTACTAGACCAATTAATAGAAGGATTATGACATACTAGCCAGGGATGACCCAAAACAACAGGTGTAAACGGTGAACGGAAAATCAAAAAGAAATAGTCTCACTGTGGTTACCAGATACTGTGAGGGTTAAAGGTAGTGTCTCAAATCTGATACTGGGAAGATGACTACCATCTAAGGCGAACATGGGCGTAGGCTTCTCTAACTCTCTGAAAGGAATGTCATGTTTCCGAACCCATGCTTCGTCCATGAAACAACCCTCAGCCCCAGAGTCTATCAAGGCACTACATGTAGCACCCGAACCGGTCCAGCGTAGATGGACCGACAAAGTAGTACAGGATTTTGATGGAGAGACTTGAGTAGTTGCGCTCACCTGTAGCCCTCCGCTTACAGATGAGCTCTGGCTTTTACTGGACATGAATTAACAAAATGTCCAGCAACTCCGCAATAGAGGCACAGGCGGTTGGTGATCCTCCGTTCCCTCTCCTTAGTCGAGATGCGAATCCCTCCCAGCTGCATGGCTGTCTCAGCTGAGGAGAGATGGGTGCGATGCGGAGCAGGGAAACACCGTTGATGCAGGCTCTCTTCCACGAGCCCGGTGACGAAGATCTACCCCGTCGTTCTATGCGGAGGCGAGAGCAATCAAAGAGTCCACATCTGAAGGAACCTCCCGGAGAGAATCTCATCCTTAACCACTGCGTGAGTCCTCCAGAAAACGAGCGAGCAGCGCCGGCCTCGTTCCACTCACTAGAGGCAGCAAGAGTGCGAAACTCAATAGAATAATCCGTTATGGACCCGTTCACCTTGGCATAAGGAAGCCAGGGCCCTAGAAGCCTCCCTACCAAAAACTGAACGGTCAAAAACCGAATCATCTCCTCTTTAAAGTTCTGGAACTTGTTAGAGCAATCAGCCCTTGCCTCCCAGATAGCTGTGCCCCATTCTCGAGCCCGGCCAGTAAGGAGTGAAATGACGTAAGCAACCCGAGCTCTCTCTCTAGAGTATGTGTTGGGTTGGAGAGAGAACACAATCTCACACTGCGTGAGAAAGGAGCGGCACTCAGTGGGCTGCCCGGAGTAGCAAGGTGGGTTATTAACCCTAGGTTCTGAGGCTCGGCAGGCCAGAAGTAACAGGTGGCACGAGACGTAGACTCTGGAACTGTCCAGAGAGGTCGGAAACCTGAGCGGCCAGGTTCTCCACGGCATGGCGAACAGCAGACAATTCCTGCTCGTGTCTGCCGAGCATGGCTCCCTTGGATCTCGACGGCAGTGTAACGAGCGTCTGAAGTCGCTGGGTCCATTCCTTGAGTCGGTTCCTTCTGTCATGCAGGTGAAAGAGGACCCAAAGCGACTTGGCGAAAACAGAGTCTTTAATCCAGTAAAGTAAATACAATCAAAAAAAAACACAACTTTCACTCGAAATGACGAGGACAAACTGGAGACTCGATCTTAGCAACAGCAGGTGAACAGCAGGTTGCCTCGGGAAGGCACTTGAACCAGACAGACTCAGACACCTGCTCACCACCCAGCATCTGAGGAAAAAACACGACACGACAGGGCGACACAATCACAACACGGTGAATTCTAAAACAAGGAACCGACAGGACAGAAACGGGAAACAAGGAGAGAATAGGGACTCTAATCAGGGAAAGGATCGGGAACAGGGTGTGGGAAGGCTAAATGATGATTAGGGGAATAGGAACAGCTGGGAGCAGGAACGGAACGATAGAGAGAAGAGAGAGCGAGAGAGTGAGAGAGGGAGGGGAGAGAGAGGGATAGAAAGAGGGAAAGAACCTAATAAGACCAGCAGAGGGAAACGAATAGAATGGGAAGTACAGGGACAAGACGTGATAATAAATGACAAAACATGACACAGAGAGAGACTGATGAGAGGACTGGGTGAGCTGAATGTTAGATTAGCCCAAAGAAGAAGTTTGTTGAAAATTGCTGAGGATATAGTAGATTGCCATGACTTTATTGAGATCTGCTCTGAATGATGGCATACATGCAATCTGTTACTATTGAAACCATAGCCCTAAGATACATTATCCAAGAGACGATCAAATAGCTGTGCTTCATGGAGCTATGGTGATGAAACATCGGTTGAGAGGTACATCATCTGATCTCTCAAATGCTCAGTTTCTCTCCAAATCAGTAGGGCTGAAGGCAGAGACGTGATCATTGGAAAACTGAGGTTATCAACAGAACATCTCATCTTTAAAACAAAGGGGGAAATATATTTACTGCTGTAACTTGTGATAGGGCTCCACTGAGGCCCCTGGCTAATAGCTTACACTCATCTTGGGGTTGACTCTCTCTCTGGCTCTATAAGTATCATTAACATCAGCCATAGATAATTATATCTCCGGGTGAGTTTCATTTCAGGATGGCTGGCTGCACTTCTTCATAACCCCTCTATTACAGGAAACATCTGCATCAGCCATTCATTGTTGCTGTGTTATCCTTATCGCATAAGTCATTGTTTCTCTGAATCCTTATCAAATAAAAATATCCTACGAATATGAGTTTTGTTTTGATTCATGAATAAAGGTTGCCAATGGTCTTTCTTGTCCAGAACTAATTTGTCCCACAATTCCTGGCTGCAGCTCAGAAACTGCTGTGGTAGCCATTTTGTAATTACAAAGGTGTTCTCTACCAGAGACAGAAGAGGAAGTGAGACACCCCACTCGCTGGATTTTCGTCATTTTTTTCTGGTTCAATGAAGGTCAATGAACTAACGTAGACCAGACCCAGCTGTTGCGTTAGTGTCTATGGGAGAAACATACAGTTGACCAGAACTGACCATTTTTTCAATGGTAAAAGGCTTGAGTGAACTATCTTCATTTATCCTGATCTTTACTCTCTACTAAAGCACAAGGAAGACAACTCCATAGGACACCAATGGAAAATCTCAATGGCATAATCCGGGCAAAAAAGCGAACATGTTTAATTTCAGGTCGCAATTGTAAATTAACTTTTCTCAACTTGCCTACCTGGTTAAATAAAGGTTAAATAAAAATAAAATAAATAAATATATATGGAATTGTTTTAAGATGGTCCTTACAATGGATCAAGCTATTTGATTTAACACATTCATAAATGACAGTCAAAAAATAAAATCATATCGTGTCCTATATCTAAGAGATATAAGAAAGCTCAGGAAAATTGTTATTTTTTGGACACATATTTAACCCCTATTTTGATCCTCCGTACTTCCATTCATTTTTTATGGGTTTACCTTCAGACGAGTCCTGTGACACTTTATTTTTTTAATTATTATATATGTTTAAATGTAACCTTTATTTAACTAGGCAAGTCAGTTAAGATCAAAATACTTATTTACAATGACAGCCTACCCTGGCCAAACCCGGACGACGCTGGGCCAATTGCACACCGCCCTATGGGACTCCCAATCACGGCCTGATGTGATGCATCCAACTTTCCAAGCAAGTCATTTTTGGCTAGCCAAAGCAGTCAACCAGATAGCTAGCTGTTTAGCTTTCTAGCACATGCACTCATTTATTTGTAAACAATTAACAAGCTAGTTATCTAACACATGTTATTGTCAATCTGTCAACAGAGTAGCCAGTGCAAGCGACAAAATATGCCTAATAACAGTCTAAAAACCCCTTGAGGGCAAATAAATCGATATGACCATTCAGACACAAGTTACATGGCCTGGAATCAGATTTGTATCTGACTTCAAACCACCTTTGTGGCTTGAAATAGCCGGTTCATGTGCCTTTAAGCTGTTCAGACTGCAGGAAAATAACAGATTGGAATCTGAAATGCAAATAGGATTTGAGTTCTCAAACTGCCAATGTGAACAAGGCTTAATTGACCGCACCTTAAAGCGGATGTAGTAGTCAGCTTGTATTCCTGATTGCTGCCAAACTCTCCCTACACTGTGCATATGAAATGTGTAACTAAATCAAGTCAATCGTGAGTTAAATAAGCTATAATATTCTGTCAAATGAATTTGTAGTCTAACAAAGTTGTTTCAAATGGCACATATTTTGACATTTACGCGGAAATGTTTTAATGAAGTATAGCCCTACTACGGTTCTTATAATAACTATTTGACATACATCAGCCTTATGGTATCTTATACTCCTAATAGATTGTTATTTCATTGAGGGTGTGAAAGAGAACCTAGACAGCGAAAGTTGCAGCTGTCTGGTATGAACGTAAGATCAGCTAAATCACTGGCGTGCAATCTCCTGTTGGTATCTTTTTGAGAAAGCTGTCACCACTGACAAAAATGGACATTCTCAATAAAGGCCTTATTTACACCTCTCTACACATATTTGCCACTGTACCATTTGCACTATAGAAGTTATCATCAGTAAAGAGATGGGATTGTAATCCTCAGACCTCTACTGATAGGATCCATTGTCATATCATGAAGATTTTCATCGTTAGTCCGTTTTTATATTACTTAAATATCAGTAACTTTAAACTATAATTTTGGTGATTTTTAAACAGAAAACATCCAGTAACGGTCAAATAAAACATTTCGGGATGACTTTTACTTTTTTATTAGTTGTATGATCATTTGACCTTAATGCTGCTAGCTTCACAATGCTCATCGGTACATTGTGTCGATCAGCAGTACTTTGAAAACTGCATCTGAGCATCGCAGCTCCAGTATCAAGCTTCCCATCACTACACCTGACAAATCTGAGGGCCTAAACCTCTTTTTATTGATCCTTTATTTAATTAGGCAAGTCATTTAAGAACAAATTCTTATTTAAATGACGGCCCACACCGGCCAAACCCAAACGACACACTTTTAAAAATTTGTGTATTTCTTTAAATTAAATTTTATCCCCTTTTTCATGGTATCCAACTGTTAGTAGCTACTATCTTGTCTCATCACTACAACTCCCGTACGGGCTCGGGAGAGATGAAGGTTGAAAGTCATGCGTCCTCCGATACACAACCCAACCAAGCCGCACTGCATCCAACCCGGAAGCCAGCCGCACCAATGTGTCGGAGGAAACACCGCGCAACTGGCAACCTTGGTTAGCGTGCACTGCACCCGGCCAGCCACAGGACTCGCTGGTGCATGATGCTTGATGAGACAAGGATATCCCTACCGGTCAACCCCTCCCTAACCCGGATGACGCTATGCCAATTGTGCGTCGCCCCACGGACCTCCAGGTCGCGGCCGGTTACGACAGAGCCTGGGCGCAAACCCAGAGTCTCTGGTGGCACCCAGCGCCCTTAACCACTGTGCCACCCGGAGGCCCACCTTTTACGTTTTAAAGAAAACAAGAGGGGTATCCGTGCTTATAAACACTGGGTCGCTGCACAACTCCCTCTTTTCAAAGAGTGCTTCCTCGCTCTAGCCGTAACAGAACCACGCCTTACAGGAACACGCTCAGCGGCCAAGCACACGCATGTTGGTGGATGCAAGGGCCGATCACTTCCGACACCAGTGTGATGAAACAGGCAGGGAGCGTGTACTCTGCCTAACACCTAATTCTAGAAGAGCTCCTGACTTCTGAGTTTGGAATGGTTCTTTGATGTTGTCTGCACAATGTGTCAATAATGAAGGGGTCTGTGCTTTTACTGGTTGGCTCTCTGTGTCTTTCTCACTCAAACACTCATACGCACAGCCACACACAGCCACACACAGCCACACACAGCCACACACAGCCACACACAGCCACACACAGTCCCCGAGCACCGCCCCTCTTTCAAATACCCCCAATAATTGTTGTTGTTGTTGTTGAGAGAACCAATCAACAAATTTTGGAGCGAATGCTGCATTAACAGCCTCCTTTACAGACCAGTGTGGTCACAGCTCTCCTTGCACTCTGAGTCACATGGGTTGCGTCAGCCGGGCTAGGAAGCGTGCTTGTCCACAGTGGTATTTGAACTAACCTTCTGGCCCGTAGCCCAGCGTGCCATTGACTGTGCCACAAAAGCCTGCTCATGTGGAAGAGTAGATCAAGCGGTTATATACACAGGGTCGCTACAATACTGTAGAAGTGGAAACAAAAATGACTGTACCTTTGGGCCAAACAGCAGTGCAAATCCTGCCTACGGAAATGTAACATAATCGAGTTCTCCTCTTGTCAAGCAGAGGTGAGTCGGCCCAGTGACAAAAAAAGTGTCCAAGTCTTTAGGAAGACAGAGTCACGTCTGTGCACTGTTCATGAGTGAGTTTTGGATCATATCAATTGCAGTGAGTCAAACACAACGTCAATCAACATGATGATAGTCAGACACAACGAATGTCAACCCTGTCAGTGTCTGAGAGTTAGCGTGAGTGAAAATCAGCTGCGGTCTCGTTGGGTGTAGCCTAGCTCTCGCTCAACCAAAGTGGGCTTTGTCTTTGGTTCTCAGTTGAAGCATTAATGAAGGCACAGGAATGTTAACAACAGCCTCAACACTCTGTCTACATGTTAATAATCTCGCCATGATAGGTTTTGGCAACCTTTCGAATGTTAATTTCTTATGATCGAGAAAAACACATTTCATAAAACAAAAGGTACAATTATTACACGCCCTTGAAACATGATTCGACACGGCCTTATTTCCATGTTACAGCTTGTTAACCTAAGAGAGAGATGACCACCTGTTCTAATTAGCTATCTAGCTCTCCAAACACCTGTGTATAACAGGTGAAGGACGCCAGGAAAGTGTTGTAACTGAGAAATACTGTCTGATATAAATGTGTTGAAACAGTGTACAGTAAGTGTATATTTTGTATTTGTAAAATGATTCGGATGTGTTATGAAAGGAGAAAGATTTATGTTTCTACAACCGTATCGCAATTGAGAATCGATTCAAATTTCGATGGAGAATTTAGATGTTTTGGCTGCCAGAGCCAGTTTACCTCTAAACAAAACATATACGGTCCTAGCCTAAACTCCTTAAAGGACCTGCATGGTCAATCTGCGTCTGCACTGGTCCAGCATTTACAGTGATACAGCGTATCCAGACGCCAGTACTTCTCGGAGCAGTAGGTGGGGACCTCATGCCCCCCACCTACCATCAACCAATCATGTCAATGCTGAGTTATACAGAGCCCTGGGTATTGTTATAAACGGGTGAAAAAATAAATACATATATTTGGCCTCTCCATACAAAGCCTCCGACCACAATTTCGGATCAATCATAAATTGTCTCTTCAAAGCCCAGTGCAGTCAAAAATGTGATTTTCCTTTGTCTTATATATATTTCCACAAACTGAGATTTCTAATAATACTGTGAAATTGTGAAAATTTGATAATGCCTTTTTAGTGGAAGACCTGTTTGAAAATCCTGCCTGAAATTTCTGCCTGTTTTGGTGACATCACCAGTCGGTAAATTAGTTAATAGACCAATAAGAAAGAGAGTTCCAAACCTCTCTGCCAATAACAGCTAGTTTTCCATTTCCACACCCCACAGACAATCCTAGCAAAATTCTTGCTTGAGAAATTGTTCTTGGCTAAGAATCAAAATCAAATCAAATCAAATTTATTTATATAGCCCTTCGTACATCAGCTGATATCTCAAAGTGCTGTACAGAAACCCAGCCTAAAACCCCAAACAGCAAACAATGCAGGTGTAAAAGCACGGTGGCTAGGAAAAACTCCCTAGAAAGGCCAAAACCTAGGAAGAAACCTAGAGAGGAACCGGCTATGTGGGGTGGCCAGTCCCTCTGGCTGTGCCGGGTAGAGATTATAACAGAACATGACCAAGATGTTCAAATGTTCATAAATGACCAGCATGGTCAAATAATAAGGCAGAACAGTTGAAACTGGAGCAGCAGCACAGTCAGATGGACTGGGGACAGCAAGGAGCCATCATGTCAGGTAGTCCTGGGGCACGGTCCCAGGGCTCAGGTCCTCCGAGAGAGAGAAAGAAAGAGAGAATTAGAGAGAGCATATGTGGGGTATTAGTCCTCTTCTGGCTGTGCCAGGTGGAGATTATAACAGAACGTGGCCAAGATGTTCAAATGTTCATAAATGACCAGCATGGTTGAATAATAGTAAGGCAGAACAGTTGAAACTGGAGCAGGAGCATGGCCAGGTGGATGGGGACAGCAATGAGAGTCCTCATGTCAGGTAGTCCTGGGACATGGTCCTAGGGCCCAGGCCAGTTGAAACTGGAGCAACAGCATGGCCAGGTGGACTGGGGACAGCAAGGAGTCATCATGTCAGGTAGTCCTGGGGCATGGTTCTAGGGCTCAGGTCCTCCGAGAGAGAGAAAGAAAGAAAGAGAATTAGAGAACGCACACTTAGATTTACACAGGACACCGAATAGGACAGGAGAAGTACTCCAGATAAACAAACTGACCCTAGCCCCCCGACACATAAACTACTGCAGCATAAATACTGGAGGCTGAGACAGGAGGGGTCAGGAGACACTGTGGCCCCATCCGAGGACACCCCGGACAGGGCCAAACAGGAAGGATATAACCCCACCCCACTTTGCCAAAGCACAGCCCCCACACCACTAGAGGGAAATCTTCAACCACCAACTTACCATCCTGAGACAAGGCCGAGTATAGCCCACAAAGATCTCCGACACGGCTACAACCCAAGGGGTGGGGGAACCCAGACAGGCCGACCACAACAGTGAATCAACCCACCCAGGTGACGCATCCCCCCCCAGGACGGCACGAGAGAGCCCCAGCAAGCCAGTGACTCAGCCCCGTAACAGGGTTAGAGGCAGAGAATCCCAGTGGAAAAAGGGGAACCGGCCAGGCAGAGACAGCAAGGGCGGTTCGTTGCTCCAGAGCCTTTCCGTTCACCTTCCCACTCCTGGGCCAGACTACACTCCAATCATATGACCCACTGAAGAGATGAGTCTTCAGTAAAGACTTAAAGGTTGAGACCGAGTTTGCGTCTCTGACATGGGTAGGCAGACCGTTCCATAAAAATGGAGCTCTATAGGAGAAAGCCCTGCCTCCAGCTGTTTGCTTAGAAATTCTAGGGACAATTAGAGGCCTGCGTCTTGTGACCGTAGCGTACGTATAGGTATGTACGGCAGGACCAAATCAGAGAGGTAGGTAGGAGCAAGCCCATGTAATGCTTTGTAGGTTAGCAGTAAACCTTGAAATCAGCCCTTGCTTTGACAGGAAGCCAGTGTAGAGAGGCTAGCACTGGAGTAATATGATCAAATTTTTTGGTTCTAGTCAGGATTCTAGCAGCCGTATTTAGCACTAACTGAAGTTTATTTAGTGCTTTATCCGGGGTAGCCGGAAAATAGAGCATTGCAGTAGTCTAACCTAGAAGTGACAAAAGCATGGATTAATTTTTCTGCATCATTTTTGGACAGAAAGTTTCTGATTTTTGCAATGTTACGTAGATGGAAAAAAGCTGTCCTCGAAATGGTCTTGATATGTTCTTCAAAAGAGAGATCAGGGTCCAGAGTAACGCCGAGGTCCTTCACAGTTTTATTTGAGACGACTGTACAACCATTAAGATTAATTGTCAGATTCAACAGAAGATCTCTTTGTTTCTTGGGACCTAGAACAAGCATCTCTGTTTTGTCCGAGTTTAATAGTAGAAAGTTTGCAGCCATCCACTTCCTTATGTCTGAAACACATGCTTCTAGCGAGGGCAATTTTGGTGCTTCACCATGTTTCATTGAAATGTACAGCTGTGTGTCATCCGCATAGCAGTGAAAGTTTACATTATGTTTTCGAATAACATCCCCAAGAGGTAAAATATATAGTGAAAACAATAGTGGTCCTAAAACAGAACCTTGAGGAACACCGAAATGTACAGTTGATTTGTCAGAGGACAAACCATTCACAGAGACAAACTGATATCTTTCCGACAGATAAGACCTAAACCAGGCCAGAACATGTCCGTGTAGACCAATTTGGGTTTCCAATCTCTCCAAAAGAATGTGGTGATCGATGGTATCAAAAGCAGCACTAAGGTCTAGGAGCACGAGGACAGATGCAGAGCCTCGGTCCGATGCCATCAAAATGTCATTTACCACCTTCACAAGTGCCGTCTCAGTGCTATGATGGGGTCTAAAACCAGACTGAAGCATTTCGTATACATTGTTTGTCTTCAGGAAGGCAGTGAGTTGCTGCGCAACAGCCTTCTCTAAAATCTTTGAGAGGAATGGAAGATTCGATATAGGCCGATAGTTTTTTATATTTTCTGGGTCAAGGTTTGGCTTTTTCAAGAGAGGCTTTATTACTGCCACTTTTAGTGAGTTTGGTACACATCCAGTGGATAGAGAGCCGTTTATTATGTTCAACATAGGAGGGCCAAGCACAGGAAGCAGCTCTTTCAGTAGTTTAGTTGGAATAGGGTCCAGTATACAGCTTGAAGGTTTAGAGGCCATGATTATTTTCATCATTGTGTCAAGAGATATAGTACTAAAACACTTGAGCGTCTCTCTTGATCCTAGGTCCTGGCAGAGTTGTGCAGACTCAGGACAACTGAGGTTTGGAGGAATACGCAGGTTTAAAGAGGAGTCCGTAATTTGCTTTCTAATAATCATAATCTTTTCCTCAAAGAAGTTCATGAATTTATCACTGCTAAAGTGCAAGTCATCCTCTCTTGGGGAATGCTGCTTTTTAGTTAGCTTTGCCACAGTATCAAAAAGGAATTTCGGATTGTTCTTATTTTCCTCAATTAAGTTAGAAAAATAGGACGATCGAGCAGCAGTAAGGGCTCTTCGGTACTGCACGGTACCATCCTTCCAAGCTAGTCGGAAGACTTCCAGTTTGGTGTGGCGCCATTTCCGTTCCAATTTTCTGGAAGCTTGCTTCAGAGCTCGGGTATTTTCTGTGTACCATGGAGCTAGTTTCTTATGAGACATTTTTTTAGTTTTTAGGGTGCAACTGCATCTAGGGTATTGCGCAAGGTTAAATTGAGATCCTCAGTTAGGTGGTTAACGGATTTTTGTCCTCTGGCGTCCTTGGGTAGGCAGAGGGGAGTCTGGAAGGGCATCAAGGAATCTTTGTGTTGTCTGTGAATTTATAGCACGACTTTTGATGTTCCTTGGTTGGGGTCTGAGCAGATTATTTGTTGCAATTGCAAACGTAATAAAATGGTGGTCTGATAGTCCAGGATTATGAGGAAAACATTAAGATCCACAACATTTATTCCATGGGACAAAACTAGGTCCAGCGTATGACTGTGAGAGTGAGTGGGTCCAGAGACATGTTGGACAAAACCCACTGAGTCGATGATGGCTCCAAAAGCCTTTTGGAGTGGGTCTGTGGACTTTTCCATGTGAATATTAAAGTCACCAAAGATTAGAATATTATCTGCAATGACTACAAGGTCTGATAGGAATTCAGGGAACTCAGTGAGAAACGCTGTATATGGCCCAGGAGGCCTGTAAACAGTAGCTATAAAAAGTGATTGAGTAGGCTGCATAGATTTCATGACTAGAAGCTCAAAAGACGAAAACGTCATTTTTTTTTTGTAAATTGAAATTTGCTATCGTAAATGTTAGCAACACCTCCGCCTTTGCGGGATGCACGGGGGATATGGTCACTAGTGTAGCCAGGAGGTGAGGCCTCATTTAACACAGTAAATTCATCAGGCTTAAGCCATGTTTCAGTCAGGCCAATCACATCAAGATTATGATCAGTGATTAGTTCATTGACTATAATTGCCTTTGAAGTAAGGGATCTAACATTAAGTAGCCCTATTTTGAGATGTGAGGTATCATGATCTCTTTCAGTAATGACAGGAATGGAGGTGGTCTTTATCCTAGTGAGATTGCTAAGGCGAACACCGCCATGTTTAGTTTTGCCCAACCCAGGTCGAGGCACAGACACGGTCTCAATGGTGATAGCTGAGCTGACTACACTAACTATGCTAGTGGCAGACTCCACTATGCTGGCAGGCTGGCTAATAGCCTGCTGCCTGGCCTGCACCCTATTTCATTGTGGAGCTAGAGGAGTTAGAGCCCTGTCTATGTTGGCAGATAAGATGAGAGCACCCCTCCAGCTAGGATGGAGTCCGTCACTCCTCAGCAGGTCAGGCTTGGTCCTGTTTGTGGGCGAGTCCCAGAAAGAGGGCCAATTATCTACAAATTCTATCTTTTGGGAGGGGCAGAAAAACAGTTTTCAACCAGCGATTGAGTTGTGAGACTCTGCTGTAGAGCTCATCACTCCCCCCTAACTGGGAGGGGCCAGAGACAATTACTCGATGCCGACACATCTTTCTAGCTGATATGCACGCAGAAGCTATGTTGCGCTTTTGGTGATCTCTGACTGTTTCATCCTAACATCGTTGGTGCCGACGTGGATAACAATATCTCTATACTCTCTACACTCGCCAGTTTTAGCTTTAGCCAGCACCATCTTCAGATTAGCCTTAACGTCGGTAGCCCTGCCCCCGGGTAAACAGTGTATGATCGCTGGATGATTCGCTTAAGTCTAATACTGCGGGTAATGGAGTCGCCAATGACTAGAGTTTCAATTTGTCAGAGCTAATGGTGGGAAGCGGGCGTCTCCAGACCCCGTAACGGGAGGGAGTAGAGACCAGAAGACTCGGCCTCTGACACCGACCCGCTGCTTAATGGGGAGAACCGGTTGAAAGTTTCTGTCTGCTGAATGAGCGACACCGGTTGAGCGTTCCTACAGCATTTCCTTCCAGAAACCGTGAGAAAGTTGTCCGGCTGCGGGGACTGTGCCAGGGGATTTATACTACTATCTGTACTTACTGGTGGCACAGACGCTGTTTCATCCTTTCCTACACTGAAATTACCCTTGCCTAACGATTGCGTCTGAAGCTGGGTTTGCAGTACAGCTATCCCGCCGTAGGCGAGCACAGCGGCTGCAATTAGAAGGCATCATGTTAATGTTACTACTTAGCTTCGGCTGTTGGAGGTCCTGATGCAGTTCAGATTAAATAAGAAAAGCTTTTACAACGTGGTCTCGTGAAAATGTGCTCTGATAAACCTAAATTGAAATTCCCAGACCAA
>NW_025751130.1:0-16381 GCF_021184085.1 Oncorhynchus gorbuscha
TCATTCATCCTAAATCCTGATCATGTCCATATATAATGCTTACAGGCTTTAGTCTGAGAATGGTGTTGCTGAGTATCAGAACCTCTATTGTGGAGAGGGGGGTATTGCCAGTGGTGAGAGCAGGGGTGCCTCTGTAATCTAAATGTCATTCAATGAAAGGCATCTCCCAGAAACCCCGCAGATGTCATACATATGAGTCCAAAAGATTCAATTACTCTTTCTCATTTTATCTCCCTCACCCCTCATTCCCTCCCTCTTTCCTATGCACCAGTTGCTTATCTGCTGTGATTATAGTCATTACGTACCAGCCGTGTCTATGGCAAGATTTCATCTGAACCAGCCATGCTCAGCCACCTGCCTCTGCAACCACCTCCTCAAGTTAGACCCAGAAAAGCCGTACAGACTTGTGGTTAGGACCTTATTTCAACCAGAAGCCAACTCATAAAGGGGTTCAAACTCAATAAGTACAAGTATAACAGTAACTTTACAAATATGTAACACAACTCTTGCTTCGCATAATTACATTAGCACTTTCATCAACACCTATTAAATGTGATGTCCTATCCAGTATGATGACAGTGAGGCTCATATTATCCTATGGTGACTATGTTAGAAGTGATGCACATTATTTGTCTGATTGCCTCTGGATGGAGGGATGCATCAGACAACACCGCTGCTCTTTTCATGTTCAAAATCTGTTTCTAGCACATCTCTTACCTACATGTCAGATGTACCTCTTCTCCCAGTGGGAGAGGTAGAGTTTAAATGTGATGGAGCAAAACTCATTATTTGACAATGACATCAAAGGAGATGGCTGCTTTTGTGTTTGATGCGAAACATGTTTGAAGTGCTCTCCTCAAGATAGTGTAGTGGTGGGGGCGAGTTCATTGTTGCTCAGCTCTGTGGATGATTATCTTCTATCACTACCTATCGCTGAAACGCCTGTCAGATAGTAGAGTGAATAATGATCTACAGTATTCACCTGCATGCTGTATGCTCAGCTTAGGTCTAAACCAAAACTAGTATGCCACTGGGGTATATTTATATGATTGTGGGTTAAATCATTAACATCAGTGTTCATGTTTCTCCTCTTAGTAAAACATTTTTCTTAGGTATTCATTGAATGAAAGTTACATGAAAGCACCACTAAACAAAGGTTGTAGTTACCAATGCTAAACAGTGCAAGCCAAGAGGTAACTCTTCCAATACTCTCCCTGCATTGTCCACATCTAACAGTACCCTTCAAAACAAACTTCACTCACTGGTCATGTTTCATGTTTTAGCGCCTAATATGTACCCATCTGTTCTTAATGGTTACATTACTTTTGCCAAATAGAAGAGTTAACAGTTCCACCAATACGTTTAGCAAGCTATATATTTAGGTAGGCCTTTAAAATCCCCCACCACTAACTATTATTGTACATGGGTTGGCAGTCTATAGTCGGGCCTGTAAAATCTTTCAGGAAGGGTCATTAAGGATATTTCATTATCTCCATATTGCCAAGGTCAGGTTGTCCATATATCCACTTTACGGCTGCTAGGGAATATGCTGCGACTGTAGTATAATAGACAAGAACATGTCCACACCAGGAATGATGGGAAATCAATATTGGGCCCAGCTCATCAATACAAACCTCATTTTCACAAGCAGGAAGAAGGTCCTCAAGACAAAAATGGAGGAAAATTGATTAAATCAGAAAAGGAAAATAAACTATAACAACGCTTCAGTGTTCATAATATGTTATTTATTGCATAGTATGCAGTGAGACTCCTTCGTGAAGTTTGTTCAAACCAGTTTGCTAGATTTAGTTTTAATCTACCACCACTGGATCAAGCAGTCCATAAATGTCCTAGTACAGCCATGTAACTATGTTAAAGCAGAGAGAAACATGGGCTGTGACAATAATTTCCCCAATTTATATTACAGCTGTGAGCCATGCTTTGTTCTGTACAGAGAATGTTGATTCTCCTGCTCATTTGAAGGTAATTGTGAAGTTTTAGCAACCACAACAATGACTCAAATGCAGGTATGATAAATTACATTACTTGTTCCTTTGCTCATGTGTTATAATGCATGGGTGAATTTGATATTACCTCTTGTTAGCACATCTCATCTAATAATTGACATGTAAACTTTACATTCATCTTAACTTGACATAGCTGTAGGAAATCTTCCTCACACGGGGCACCATTTATGTATAGGTATTGTCCTATTTGTAAAGATACTTCGCAAGTATGATTTATGAGTGATATCATTAAGAGGTATCCGTTTTACTGTGGCAGTATAAAAAGACACATCGCTACATAACATCTGTACCTGTGTATAGGATATAATGCTACAGTATTATGCTGTTAACAATAAATGTAATGGCCTTTCATCTGTCATATCTAGCCTTTTATCAAAACATTTGTTGGGAGGGATCAAACTTTTGTGAAATACATATTTTTATGAGTGTGTTGTTGTTCTACACATAATGTTCAAGGCAATACAGTAAGGGGGAAATAGCCTGTGGTTGTTTAACCAGCCAGTGCTACCTTAGGGCGCTGTTTGTTAATGCAGCGCAGCTTCCTCCAAATGAAAATCATACGAAAAAACTGATGCTGAAAAAAAGGCCTCTCTATAAACAAAGTTCTGCAGCACATATTAAATTAAGGGAGTACAGGAGTCCAAAAGATGCCTAGGTTTATCTTAGGCCAGCAAGTGAGGCTTACCTCACATATTGTTGTTATGCCTGAATTGAGCTCAAAATATACTATTTTTTAAGCAGGTTTGTCATTGAACCCAAGTCTGTTTTTAGGTCTTTGCTTCATCTGCTCTGCATGATTGTTTGATAGGGGCCTGACTGCCTTGGAACCAACACAAACAAAAACAGTGAGAAAGCATGGAAACATTTTCTTAGTCCATGTTAAATTACACATTGTCTACTTTTTATTTTTATTTCACCTTTATTTAACCTGGTAGGCCAGTTGAGAACAAGTTATCATTTTACAACTGTGACCTGGCCAAGATAAATCAAAGAAAGGACAAACAACAACACAGAGTTACACATAAACAAACGTACAGTCATTAAGACAATAGAAAAATCTATGTACACTGTGGAAATGTAGAAGTAATAGGAAATAAATAGGCCATATGGGTGAAAAAATATACATTTAGCATTAACACTGGAGTGATAGATGTGCAAATGATGATGTGCAAGGAGATACTGGGTAGTTGGGTGTGCTATTTACAGATTGGCTGTGTACAGCTGCCTGACAGCTGATGCGTACAGTTAGAGAGGGAGATATAAGTTTCTAGCTTCAGTGATTTTTGTAATTGTTCCAATCATTGGCAGCAGAGACCTGAAGTGAAAGGCGGCCAAAGTAAGTGTTGGCTTTGGGGATGACCAGTGAAATATACCTGCTGGAGTGCGTGCTGGCCGGGTGGGTGTTGCTATGGTGACCAGTGAGCTGAGATAGGCGGGGCTTTACCTGGCAAAGACTTATAGATGACCTGAGCCTGGTGGGCTTGGCGACGAATATGTAGAGGCCAGCCAACGAGAGCAAACAGGTCGCAGTGGTGGGTAGTATATTGACTTTGGTGACAAAACGGATGGCATTGTGATAGACTACATCCAATTTGCTGAGTAGAGTGTTGAAGGCTATTTTGTAAATGACATCGCCGGGAAGTGAAGGATCGGTAGGATAGTGAGTTTTACGAGGGTATGTTTGGCAGCATGTTGCAAAATAGGAAGCAGATTCTAGATTTAATTATGGAATGGAGATACTTAATGTGAATCTGAATGAGAGTTTACAGTCTAACCAGACATCTAGGTATTTGTAGTCGTCCACATATTCTAGGTCAGAACCGTCCAGAGTAGTGATGCTAGTTGGGCGGGCGGTTGCGGGCAGCAATCGGTTGAAGAGCATGCATTTAGTTTTACTAGCATTTAAAAGCAGTTGGAGGCCACGGAAGGAGTGTTGTATGTCATTGAAGCTTGTTTGTGTCCAAAGAAGGGCCAGATGTATACAGATTGGTGTCGTCTGTGTCGAGGTGGATCAGAGAATCACCAGCAGCAAGAGCGACATCATTGATATATACAGAGAAAAGATTTGGCCCGAGAATTGAACCATGTGGCATCCCCATAGAGACTGCCAGAGTTCTGGACAACAGGCCCTCTGGTTTGACACACTGAACTCAATCTGAGAAGAAGTTGGTGAACCAGAAGAGGCAGTCATTTGAGAAGCCGGGATAAGAATGCGGTGATTGACAGAGTCGAAAGCTCTGGCCAGGTCGATGAAGACGGCTGCACAGTACTGTCTTTTATCGATGGTGGTTATGATATCGTTTAGGACCTTGAGCATGGCTGAGGTGCACCATGACCAGCTCGGAAACCAGATTGCATAGTGGAGAAGGTACGGATTCTAAATAGTCGGTGATCTGTTTGTTAACTTGAATTTCAAAGATTTTAGAAAGGCAGAGCAGGATGGATATAGGTCAAATCAATTTTTTGTCACGTGCACAGAATACAACATTTCACCTTACAGTGAAATGCTTACTTACAGGCTCTAACCAATAGTGCAAAAAAATATTTTAGGGGAACAATAGGTAAGAAAGAAATAAAACAACAGTAAAAAGACAGGCTACATACAGTAGCGAGGCTATAAAAGTAGTGAGGCTATATACAGACACCAAGTAGTCAGTGTGATTGAGGTGGTATGTACATGTAGATATGGTTAAAGTAACTAAGCATATATGATGACCAGGAGCAGCAGTAGTGTAAAAGAGGGGTTGGTGGGTGGTGGTGGCGGGACACAATGCAGATAGCCTGTTCAGAGTCTTATGGCTTGGGGGTAAAAACTGTTGAGGAGCCTTTTTGTCCTAGACTTATACTCCGGTACCACTTGCCATGCGATAGTAGAGAGAACAGTCTATGACCGGGTTGGCTGAGGTCTTTGACAATTTTTAGGGCCTTCCTGACACTGCCTGGTGTGTAGAGCTCCTGGATGGCAGGCAGCTTAGGCTCAGTGATTTTCTGGGCCGTACGCACTACTCCTCTGTAGTGCCTTGCAGTCGGAGGCCGAGCAATTGCCGTACCAGGCAGTGATGCAACCGGTGTTGCAGCTGTAGAACCTTTTGAAGATCTCAGGACCCATGCCAAATCTTTTAGTTTCCTGAGGGGAATAAGCTTGTTGTACCTCTTCACGACTGTCTTGGTGTGTTTGGACGATTCTAGTTTGTTTTTGATGTGGACACCAAGGAACTTGAAGTGCTCAACCTGCTCCACTATAGCCCCGTCGATGAGAATGGGGCGTGCTCAGTGCTCCTTTTCCTATAGTCCACAATCATCTCCTTTGTCTTGGTTACATTGAGGGATAGGTTGTTATTCTGGCACCACCCATCCAGGTCTCTGACCTCCTCCCTATAGGCTGTCTCGTCATTATCGGTGATCAGGCCTACCACTGTGTGTCGTCTGCAAACTTATTGATGGTGTTGGAGTCGTGCCTGGCCATGCAGTCGTGGGTGAACAGGGAGTACAGGAGGGGACTGAGCACTCACCCCTGGGAAGCTCCAGTGTTGAGGATCAGCATGACAGATGTGTTGCTACCTACCCTAACCATCTGGGGCGGTCTGTCAGAAGTCCAGGATCCAGTTGCAGAGGGAGGTGTTTAGTCCCAGGAACCTTAGCTTAGTGATGAGCTTTGAGGGTACTATGGTGTTGGAACGCTGTGCTGTAGTCAATGTACAGCATTCTCACATAAGTTAATTCCCATTTTAAACAAGATATTTTGTCACGAAAAGGTGCTCGACTATGCATGTAATTGACAGCTTTGGGAAAGAAAAACTCTGATGTTTCCAAAACTGCAAAGATATTTTCTGTGAGTGCCCCAGAACTAATGCTACAGGTGAAACCAAGATGTACTCCTTATATGGCTGTGAATGCGCCAGGAATGAGCCTGCACTTTCTGCTGTTTCCCCAAGGTGTCTGCAGCATTGTGACATATTTGTAGGCATATCATTGGAAGATTGACCATAAGAGACTACATTTACCAGGTGTCCGCCCGGTGTCCTGCGTCAAAATTATTGCGTAATCTCTAGGTCCATGCGCGTTCCATTTCTTCAGAGGAGAAACTAAACTGCCACGAATGATTTATCGTCAATAGATATGTGAAAAACACCTTGAGGATTGATTCTAAACAACGTTTGCCATGTTTCTGTCGATATTATGGAGTTAATTTGGAAAAAAGTTTGCGTTGTAATGATTCTTAATTTTCGTTTTTTTTCTTACCCAAACGTGATATGAAAAATTGAGCGATTTGTCTACACAAATAATATTTTTGGAAAAACTGAACATTTGCTATCTAACTGAGAGTTGAAAACATCTGAAGTTCTTCAAAGGTAAATGATTTTATTTGAATGCTTTTCTTGTTTTTGTGAAAATGTTGCATGCTGAATGCCAGGCTTAATGCTATGCTAGGCTATCAATACTGTTACATAAATGCTTGTTTAGCGCTATGGTTCAAAAGCATATTTTGAAAATCTGAGATGACAGTGTTGTTAACAAAAGGCTAAGCTTGAGAGCTAATATATTTATTTAATTTAATTTTGCGATTTTCATTAATAGTTCATGTTGCGTTATGCTAATGAGCGGAGAGTATTACACTCCTGGATACAGGTTTTTTTTCAGTAGCCAAACGTGATGAACAAAACGGAGCGATTTGTCCTACACAAATAATCTTTTGGAAATACTGAACATTTGCTATCTAACCGAGAGTCTCCTCATTGAAAACATCTGAAGTTCTTCAAAGGTAAATTATTTTATTTGAATGCTTTTCTTGTTTTTGTGAAAATGTTGCATGCTGAATGCTAGGCTAAATGCTATGCTAGTCTATCAATATCATACACAAATGCTTGTTTAGCTATGGTTCAAAAAGCATATTTTGAAAATCTGAGATGACAGTGTTGTTAAAACTTCTTATGGATGGGTGTCCCTGTGCAGGAACCAAATCAGCGGAAATTTTAGAGCGCCACCTATATTTTTTGATAAAACTCAAACTTTCATTAAAACACACATGCAAGGTACTGAATTAAAGCTACACTCGTTGATAAGGACAAAGAAGGACAGAAGAAAAAGGAAAAGAAAGAGGACAACAAAGTGAAACAGTCAGCACTTCTATTGCAACTTCGTGTTTCGTCGTCTAACGTAGTCTACACTGCTATCTGCCCAGCAGCTAGCCAGCTAGCAAACGATCCACCGTCTACCGAATAGCAGCACTGTAGAAACTATTACACTCAACTGAACGACTTGATTAGTGTAGTGTTAGCTAGCTACATAGTTGTCTTTGCTGTCTTCGTATCCAAGATAATTGTGTAGTTTAGAGCGTGTAGTCTTAGAGTGATTATCTTAATTTACCGAGGTTAGCTAGCCAGCTATTTGTCGTCCTTAACGTAGGAGACACTCACTAGCTAGCCAACAGCTAGCCAACGTCTACTGAATAGAACTTCCGCACTCAACAACCCGGTAGCATTCCGCTTCGCTCCACAGGTAGTATCACATTTTTCATTTCATTTCATTACAGCACAACGGTTTGATTTGTTTGATCGTAGCTAGCTACATAGCTAGCTACATAGCCGTCTGTGTATCAAAGATAATTGTGTAGTCTAGAGCGATTTTCTAGGTTAGCTAGCCAGCTATTGTCGTTCTTTTAACGCAACATAACGTAATCAACAGTGCTAGCTAGCCAGCTAGGCCCCGAATAGCAGCACTGTAGAAACTACTACACTCAACGGAACGACTTGATTAGTGTAGTGTCAACAACGCAGCCACTGTCAGCTAGCCTACAAAGTCAACAACGCAGCCACTGCCAGCTAGCCTACTTCAGCAGTACTGTATCATTTTTAATAATTTTAGTCAATAAGATTCTTGCTACGTAAAAGTTTAACTTTCTGAACATTGAGACGATCATGTAGTCCACTTGTCATTCCAATCTCCTTGCATTAGCGTAGCCTCTTCTGTAGCCTGTCAACTATGTGTCTGTCTATCCCTGTTCTCTCCTCTCTGCACAGACCATACAAACGCTCCACATCGCGTGGCCGCTGCCACCTCTAATCTGGTGGTCCCAGCGCGCACGACCCACGTGGAGTTCCAGGTCTCCGGTAGCCTCTGGAACTGCCGATCTGCAGCCAACAAGGCAGAGTTCATCTCAGCCTATGCCTCCCTCAGTCCCTCGACTTCTTGGCACTGACAGAAACATGGATCACCACAGATAACACTGCTACTCCTACTGCTCTCTTCGTCCGCCCACGTGTTCTCGCACACCCCGAGAGCTTCTGGTCAGCGGGGTGGTGGCATAGGGATCCTTATCTCTCCCATGTGGTCATTCTCTCTTTCTCCCTTACCCATCTGTCTATCGCCTCCTTTGAATTTCATGCTGTCACAGTTACCAGCCCTTTCAAGCTTAACATCCTTATCATTTATCGCCCTCCAGGTCCCCTCGGAGAGTTCATCAATGAGCTTGATGCCTTGATAAGCTCCTTTCCTGAGGACAGCTCACCTCTCACAGTTCTGGGCGACTTTAACCTCCACGTCTACCTTTGACTCATTCCTCTCTGCCTCCTTCTTTCCCTCCTCTCCTCTTTGACCTCACCCTCTCACCTTCCCCCCTACTCACAAGGCAGGCAATACGCTCGACCTCATCTTTACTAGATGCTGTTCTTCCACTAACCTCATTGCAACTCCCCTCCAAGTCTCCGACCACTACCTTGTATCCTTTTCCCTCTCGCTCTCATCCAACACTTCCCCACACTGCCCCTACTCGGATGGTATCGCGCCGTCCCAACCTTCACTCTCTCCCCCGCTACTCTCTCCTCTTCCATCCTATCATCTCTTCCCTCTGCTCAAACCTTCTCCAACCTATCTCTTGATTCTGCCTCCTCAACCCTCCTCTCCTCCCTTTCTGCATCCTTTGACTCTCTATGTCCCCTATCTTCCAGGCCGGCTCGGTCCTCCCCTCCCGCTCCGTGGCTTGACGACTCAATGCGAGCTCACAGAACAGGGCTCCGGAAGGCCGAGCGGAAATGGAGGAAACTTCGCCTCCCTGCGGACCTGGCATCCTTTCACTCCCTCCTCTCTACATTTTCCTCCTCTGTCTCTGCTGCTAAAGCCACTTTCTACCACTCTAAATTCCAAGCATCTGCCTCTAACCCTAGGAAGCTCTTTGCCACATTCTCCTCCCTCCTGAATCCTCCTCCCCTCCCCCCTCCTCCCTCTCTGCAGATGACTTCGTCAACCATTTTGAAAGAAGATCGACGACATCCGATCCTCGTTTGCTAAGTCAAACAACACCGCTGGTTCTGCTCACTGCCCTACCCTGTGCTCTGACCTCTTTCTCCCCTCTCTCTCCAGATGAAATCTCGCGTCTTGTGACGGCCGGCCGCCCAACAACCTGCCCGCTCGACCCTATCCCCTCCTCTCTTCTCCAGACCATTTCCGGAGACCTTCTCCCTTACCTCACCTCGCTCATCAACTTATCCCTGACCGCTGGCTACGTCCCTTCCGTCTTCAAGAGAGCGAGGGTTGCACCCCTTCTGAAAAAACCTACACTCGATCCCTCCGATGTCAACAACTACAGACCAGTATCCCTTCTTTCTTTTCTCTCCAAAACTCTTGAACGTGCCGTCCTTGGTCAGCTCTCCCGCTATCTCTCTCAGAATGACCTTCTTGATCCAAATCAGTCAGGTTTCAAGACTAGTCATTCAACTGAGACTGCTCTTCTCTGTATCACGGAGCGCTCCGCACCGCTAAAGCTAACTCTCTCTCCTCTGCTCTCATCCTTCTAGACCTATCGGCTGCCTTCGATACTGTGAACCATCAGATTCTCCTCTCCACCCTCTCCGAGTTGGGCATCTCGGCGTGACCCACGCTTGGATTGCGTCCTACCTGACAGGTCGCTCCTACCAGGTGGCGTGGCGAGAATCTGTCTCCTCACCACGCGCTCTCCCACTGGTGTCCCCCAGGGCTCTGTTCTAGGCCCTCTCCTATTCTCACTATACACCAAGTCACTTGGCTCTGTCATAACCTCACATGGTCTCTCCTATCATTGCTATGCAGACGACACACAATTAATCTTCTCCTTTCCCCTTCTGATGACCAGGTGGCAGAATCGCATCTCTGCATGTCTGGCAGACATATCCCAGTGTGGATGACGGATCACCACCTCAAGCTGAACCTCGGCAAGACGGAGCTGCTCTTCCTCCCGGGAAGGACTGCCCGTTCCATGATCTCGCCATCACGGTTGACAACTCCATTGTGTCCTCCTCCCAGAGCGCTAAGAACCTTGGCGTGATCCTGGACAACAAACTGTCGTTCTCAACTAACATCAAGGCGGTGGCCCGTTCTGTAGGTTCATGCTCTACAACATCCGCAGAGTACGACCCTGCCTCACACAGAGCGGCGCAGGTCCTAATCCAGGCACTTGTCATCTCCGTCTGGATTACTGCAACTCGCTGTTAGCTGGGCTCCTGCCTGTGCCATTAAACCCTACAACTCATCCAGAACGCCGCAGCCCGTCCCCAGTGTTCCAACCTTCCCAAGTTCTCTCCGTCACCCCGCTCCTCCGTTCTCCCACTGGCTTCCAGTTGAAGCTCGCATCCGCTACAAGACCATGGTGCTTGCCTACGGAGCTGTGAGGGGCTTGGCACCCTCAGTACCTCCAGGCTCTGATCAGGCCCTACACCCAAATAAGAGGCACTGCGTTCATCCACCTCTGGCCTGCTCGCCTCCCTACCACTGAGGAAGTACAGTTCCCGCTCAGCTCAGTCAAAACTGTTCGCTGCTCTGGCTCCCCAATGGTGGAACAAACTCCCTCACGACGCCAGGACAGCGGCGTCAATCAAACCTTCCGGAGACATGAAACCCCACCTCTTTTGGAATCCTAGGATAGGATAAAACTCAATCCTTCTCACCCCCTCCCCCTTAAAATATTTAGATACTATTGTAAAGTGGTTGTTCCACTGGATGTCATAAGGCGCCACCAATTTGTAAGTCGCTCTGGATAAAACGTCTGCTAAATGACTTAAATGTAAATGTAAATGTTGTGAATCTAGCCACCAAGTCAGATTTGTAAAATACTTTTCGCGAAAGCATGAGAAGCTATTATCTGATAGCATGCACCCCAAAAAACCTGAACGTCACCTAAACAACAGATTTTGCGGTACCCGGCGCTACACAAAACGCAGAAATAAAATATAAAACATTCATTACCTTTGTGAGCTTCTTTGTTGGCACTCCTATATGTCCCATAAACATCACAATTGGGTCCTTTTCCCGATTAAATCCGTCATTGTATACCCAAAATGTCATTTTATGAATGGCGGTCTGATCCAGGAAAATTCCCTTTACAAGACATAGCAACGTCACTTTTAAAAATTACAAAAGTTGCCTATAAACTTTTACAAATCACTTCAAACTACTTTTCTAGACCAACTTTAGGTATTAATAAACGTTAATAATCTATCAAATTGATCACGGGCGATCTGTTTTCGATAGCAGCAAGTCTTGAAATCATCGTCCATGTTTTCACTTTCATAACATCCTGCGGTGCGCCCCAAGACAGGAAGTGCCTATGCGTCATCTAACCAAGGATAAAGCAGCCATGAAATGCCAGTACTGGCGACATCGTGTGGAAGCTGTAGGCATTGAAATGGGAACCTTGTTTATTTTCTGTCGCCTTAGACAATACATTGACTGGCGGATGAATATTTTTTTGTGTGTTTTGGTGAACAGTTTTCCCTGGGATTTTTACTCCTAAACACGTTCTGTTATAGCCACTGACACGATTTAACCAGTTTTAGAGACTTCCAGAGTGTTTTCTATACACACATACTTATCATATGCATATACTATATTCCTGGTGAGTAGCAGGACTTTGAAATGTTGCGCGATTTTTAACAAAAAGCTGAGAAAAAGCTGAGACAATTTGCATCATCCCTAACAGTGCTAAGGCTAAGCTTGAGTAAATATATTTATTTAATTTCATTTGCGATTTTCATGAATAGTTAACGTTGCGTTATGGTAATGAGCTTGAGGTTGTATTCACGATCCCGGATCCGGGATGGCTAGAATCAAGAGGTTAACACTTTAGCTAAGTGCAAATGTTGCCTGTAATCCATGGCTTCTGGTTGGGGTATGTATGTACAGTCACTGTGGGGACAACGTCTCAATGCACATATTGATAATGCCAGTGACTGATGTGGTGTACTCCTCAATGCCATCGGAAGAATCCCGGAAGGTGTTCCAGTCTGTGATAGCAAAACAGTCCTGTACTTTAGCATCTGCTTCATCTGATCACTTTTTTATAGGCCGAAAGGTCACTGGTGCTTCATGCTTTAATTTTTGCTTGTAAATCAAATCAAATCAAATCAAATCAATTTTTTTGTCACATACACATGGTTAGCAGATGTTAAATGCGAGTGTAGCGAAATGCTTGTGCTTCTAGTTCCGACAATGCAGTGATAACCAACAAGTAATCTAACTAACAATTCCAAAACTACTGTCTTATACACAGTGTAAGGGGATAAGGAACATGTACATGGATATATGAATGAGTGATGGTACAGAGCAGCATACAGTAGATGGTATCGAGTACAGTATATACATATGAGATGAGTGTGTAGACAAAGTAAACAAAGTGGCATAGTTAAAGTGGCTAGTGATACATGTGTTACATAAGGATGCAGTCGATGATGTAGAGTACAGTATATACATATGCATATGAGATGAATAATGTAGGGTAAGTAACATTATATAAGGTAGCATTGTTTAAAGTGGCTAGTGATATATTTACATCATTTCCCATCAATTCCCATTATTAAAATGGCTGGAGTTGGGTCAGTGTCAATGACAGTGTGTTGGCAGCAGCCACTCAGTGTTAGTGGTGGCTGTTTAACAGTCTGATGGCCTTGAGATAGAAGCTGTTTTCAGTCTCTCAGTCCCAGCTTTGATGCACCTGTACTGACCTCGCCTTCTGGATGATAGCGGGGTAAGCAGGAGGATAGAGTTGTGGTCGGATTCATCAAATGGAGGGCGATGGAGAGCTTTGTACAGCGTCTGTGTGTGGAGTACAGGTGATCTAGAAGAAAAAAATCCTCTGGTTGCACATGTTGATAGATAGGTCTATAACAGTTTGGGTCTAAAGTGTCTCCCCTTTGAAGAGGGGATGACCGCGGCAGCTTTCCATTCTTTGGGGATCTCAGATGATACAAACGAGAGGTTGAACACAGGCTAGTAATAGGGGTTGCAACAATTTTTTTGAAAAAGTGGGTCCAGATTGTCTAGCCCAGCTGATTTGTATGGAACCAGATTTTGCATTTTTCTTTCAGGACATCAGCTGTCTGGATTTTGGGTGAAGGAGAAGCGAGGGGCTTGGGCAAGTAGCTGCAGGGGGTACTAAGATGTTGGCCGGGGTAGGGGTAGCCAGGTGGAAAGCATGGCCAGCCATATAACAAATGCTTATTGAAATATTTGATTATCGTACATTTATCGGTGTTTCCTATCCTCAGTGCAGTGGGCAGCTGGGAGGATGTGCTCTTATTTTCCATGGACTTTACAGTGTCCCAAAACGTTTTGGAATTAGTGCTACAGAATGCAAATTTCTGGTTCCTGACTTTCCTAAAAAGTTACATATGTTACGGTTTTCTTCTGGTGAAAGAGAGGAGGACCAAAATGCAGCGTGGTTATCTTTATACATCTTTAATAAAATATGAAAAATACAAACAATATACAAAACAAGAACCGTGAAAAACCGAAACAGCCCTATCTGGTGCAACAAATACAGAGACAGGAACAATCACCCACGAAATACCCAAAGAATATGGCTGCCTAAATATGGTTCCCAATCAGAGACAACGATAAGCACCTGCCTCTGATTGAGAACCACTCCCATAGACTTACCTAGAATACTATACTAAACACAACCCCATCAATCTACAAAACTAAACACAAACCCATCAATCTACAAAACCCCTAGACAAGACAAACACAAGACACCCATGTCACACCCTGGCCTAACCAAAAATAATAAAGAGAACACAGAATACTAAGAACAGGGCGTGACAACACATCGTTACATAAGTTATATATGCTATTTGATGCTAATGCAGAACGCCACAGGATGTTTTTGTGCTGGTCAAGGGCAGTCAAGTCTGGGGTGAACCAAGGGCTATATCTGTTCTTAGTTCTACATTTTTTGAATTGGGCATGCTTATTTAAGATGGTGAGGAAAAAAAGCACTTTTAAAGAGCAACCAGCCATCCTCTATCAACGGGATGAGGTCAATATCCTTCCTGGAGGGTCAATTAGAAATGCCTTCTCGCTGAAGTGTTTTAGGGAGCGTTTGACAGTGATGAGGGGTGGTCGTTGACCGCGGACCCATTATGCACGCAGTCAATGAGGCAGTGATCGCTGAGATCCCTGTTGAAGACAGCGGAGGCGTTTAGTGGGCAAGTTGGTCAGATGATATCTAAGAGGGTGCACATGGTTACGGATTTAGGGTTTTTCCTGGTAGGTTCCTTGATAATTTGTGTGAGATTGATGGCATCTAGCTTAGATTGTAGGACGGCCGGGGTGTTAAGCATGTAACAGTTTAGGTCACCTAACAGTACAAACTCTGAAGATAGATTGGGGGCAAATCAATTCACATATGGTGTCCAGTGCACAGCTGGGGGCTGAAGGGGTCTATAAATAAGCGGCAACAGTGAGAGACTTGTTTCTAGAAAGGTGGGTATTTAAAAGTAGAAGCTCAAATTGTTTGGGCACAGACCTGAATAGTATGACAGAACTCTGCAGGCTATCTCTGCAGTAGATTGCAACTCCGCCCCCTTTGGCAGTTCTATCTTGTCGGAAAATGTTATAGTTAGGGATGAAAATTTTAGGATTTTTGGTGGCCTTCCTAAGCCAAGATTCAGACACGGCTAGGACATTAGGGTTGGTGGAGTGTGCTAAAGCAGTAAATAAAACAAATTTAGGGAGGAAGCTTCTAATGTTGACATGCATGAAACCAAGGCTTTTACGGTTACAGAAGTCAACAAATGAGAGCGCCTGGGGAATGGGAGTGGTGCTGGGGGCTGCACGGCCTGGGTTAACCTTTACATCACCAGAGGAACAGAGGAGGAGTAGGATAAGGGTACAGCTAAAGGCTGTAAGAACTGGTCGTCTAGTGCCTTCGGAACAGAGAGTAAAAGGAGCAGATTTCTGGGTGCAGAAGAATAGATTCAAGGCATAATGTACAGACAAAAGGTATGGTAGGATTTTTATTTATTTTTTATTTTTATTTCACCTTTATTTAACCAGGTAGGCTAGTTGAGAACAAGTTCTCATTTGCAACTGCGACCTGGCCAAGATAAAGCATAGCAGTGTGAACAGACAACACAGATACACATGGAATAAACAATTAACAAGTCAATAACACAGTAGAAAAAAATGGGCAGTCTATATACAATGTGTGCAAAAGGCATGAGGAGGTAGGCGAATAATACAATTTTGCAGATAACACTGGAGTGATAAATGATCAGATGGTCATGTACAGGTAGAGATATTGGTGTGCAAAAGAGCAGAAAAATAAATAAATAAAAACAGTATAAAAACAGTATGGGAATGAGGTAGGTGAAAATGGGTGGGCTATTTTCCTATAGACTATGTACAGCTGCAGCGATCGGTTAGCTGCTCGGATAGCTGATGTTTGAAGTTGGTGAGGGAGATCAAAGTCTCCAACTTCAGCGATTTTTGCAATTCGTTCCAGTCACAGGCAGCAGAGTACTGGAACGAAAGGCGGCCAAATGATGTGTTGGCTTTAGGGATGATCAGTGAGATACACCTGCTGGAGCGCGTGCTACGGATGGGTGTTGCCATCGTGACCAGTGAACTGAGATAAGGCGGAGCTTTACCTAGCATGGACTTGTAGATGACCTGGAGCCAGTGGGTCTGGCGACGAATATGTAGTGAGGGCCAGCCGACTAGAGCATACAAGTCGCAGTGGTGGGTGGTATAAGGTGCTTTAGTGACAAAACGGATGGCACTGTGATAAACTGCATCCAGTTTGCTGAGTAGAGTGTTGGAAGCCATTTTGTAGATGACATCGCCGAAGTCGAGGATCGGTAGGATAGTCAGTTTTACTAGGGTAAGCTTGGCAGCGTGAGTGAAGGAGGCTTTGTTGCGAATAGAAAGCCGACTCTTGATTTGATTTTCGATTGGAGATGTTTGATGTGGGTCTGGAAGGAGAGTTTGCAGTCTAGCCAGACACCTAGGTACTTATAGATGTCCACATATTCAAGGTCGGAACCATCCAGAGGTGGTGATGCTAGTCGGGCATGCGGGTGCAGGCAGCGATCGGTTGAAAAGCATGC
>NW_025751131.1:0-16371 GCF_021184085.1 Oncorhynchus gorbuscha
TAACCAGACAGCTAGCCTTGTTTTACAACCCTAACCCTAACCTAGCCTAACCTTAACCAGACAGCTCACCTTGTTCTCTTCTTAACCAGACAGCTAACCTTGTTCTAAGACCTAAGCCTACCAGACAGCTCACCTTATTTCTAACCCTAACCCTAAGACTTAACCCTTAACCCTTAACCTTAACCAGACAGCTCACCTTGTTCTAACCTAACCTTAACTAACCCTAACCTAGCGGTTCTGTAGCTCAGTTGGTAGAGCATGGCACTTGCCTAGCAGCCAGGGACAGTGGGTTCGATTCCGTGGACCACCCTTAACGTAGAATGTATGCACACACATGACTACCAGACGGCTCACCTTGTTTGGATAAACGTCTAGCCTAAATGGCATATTATTATTATTATTAACCAGCGGACAGCTCACCTTATTCTAACCTAACCTAACCCTAACCAGACAGCTAACCTTATTCCTGGCCTGGCCTGGCTAGCCGGACAGCTGGCATATTCCTAAGCCTAACCTAACCTAACCCTAAGTTTGGCCTTAACCAGACAGCTAACCTTATTCCTAACCCTAACCTTAACCAGACAGCTCACCTTATTCCTAACCCTAACCTAACTTGAACCTTAACCAGACAGCTAACCTTATTCCTAACCCTAACCTTAACCAGACAGCTCACCTTATTCCTAACCCTAACCCTAACCCTAACCCTAACCCTAACCTAACCTAACCATGGACAGCTCACCTTATTCCTAACCCCTAACCCTAACCTAACCCTAACCTTAACCAGACAGCTAACCCTAACCCTAACCTAACCTAACCCTAACCTTAACCAGACAGCTCACCTTATTCCTAACCTAACCTAACCTAACCCTAACCTTAACCAGACAGCTAACCCTGATATAAGCCTAACCTTAACCAGGTAGCTAACCTTATTCCTAACCCTAACCTTAACCAGACAGCTCACCTTATTCTAACCCTAACCTTAACCAGACAGCTAACCTTATTCCTAACCCCCTAACCTAATTATAACTTAACCAGAGAGCTCACCTTATTCCTAACCCTAACCTAACCCTAACCTTAACTAGACAGCTAACCTTATTCTAACCTAACCTAACCAGACAGCTCACCTTATTCACCTTATTATTAACCAAATGACTAACCCTGATATAACCCTAACCTAGACCTAACCTTATTCCTAACCTAACCTTAACCAGACAGCTAACCTTATTCTAACCCTAACTAACCCTAACCCCCTAACCAGACAGCTAACCCTAACCTAACCTAACACCTTAACCAGACAGCTCACCTTATTCTAACCCTAACCTAACCCTAACCTTAACCAGACAGCTCACCTTATTCCTAACCTAACCTAACCCTAACCTTAACCAGACAACTAACCTTATTCCTAACCTAACCTAACCCTAACCTTAACCCTAACATGTTCCTAACCCTAACCTAACCCTAACCTTAACCCTAACCCTAACCCTAACCTGACAGCTCACCTTATTCCCTAACCCTAACCCTAACCCTAACCTTAACCAGACAGCTCACCTTATTCCTAACCCTAACCTAACCCTAACCTTAACCAGACAGCTCACCTTATTCCTATTCCTAACCTAACCTAACCCTAACCTTAACCAGACAACTAACCTTATTCCTAACCCTAACCTAACCCTAACCTTAACCAGAGAGCTAACCTTATTCCTAACCCTAACCTAACCTAACCTTAACCTAACCCTAACCTGACAGCTCACCTTATTCCTAACCCTAACCCTAACCTAACCTAACCTAACCTTAACCAGACAGCTCACCTTAAAACCTTAACCTAACCCTAAACTAACCCTAACCTTAACACTAACCCTAACCCTAACCTAACCCTAACCTACCTTAACCCTAACCTTAACCCTATAACATTGTTCTTTATGGATGGTAGACTGATCATCCTGACCCTCTAACCCTAACCTTAACCCTAACCTAACACTAACCCTAACCCTAACCTAACCTAACCCTAACCTTAACCCTATAACGTTGTTCTTTGTGGACGGTAGACTGATCATCCTGACCCTCCTAACCCTAACCTTAACCCTAACCCTAACACTAACCCTAACCTTAATTAACCAGACCTAACCCTAACCTAACCTATAACGTTGTTCCTAGACTGATCATCCTGACCCTCCTAACCCTAACCTTAACCAGACAGCTCACCTTATTCCTAACCCTAACCTAAACTTAACCTAACCTAACCTTAACCAGACAGCTCACCTTATTCCTAACCCTAACCCTAACCTAACCCTAACCTAGCGGTTCTGTAGCTCAGTTGGTAGAGCATGGCACTTGTAACGCCAGGGTAGTGGGTTCGATTCGGGACCACCCATACGTAGAATGTATGCACACATGACTGTAAGTCGCTTTGGATAAGCGTCTGCTAAATGGCATATTATTATTATTATTAACCAGACAGCTCACCTTATTCCTAACCCTAACCCTAACCTAACCCTAACCTTAACCAGACAGCTAACCTTATTCCTAACCCTAACCTTAACCAGACAGCTCACCTTATTCCTAACCCTAACCTAACCTAACCGAACCTTAACCAGACAGCTAACCTTATTCCTAACCCTAACCTTAACCAGACAGCTCACCTTATTCCTAACCCTAACCCCCTAACCTAACCCTAACCCTAACCTAACCCTAACCAGACAGCTCACCTTATTCCAAGCCCTAACCCTAACCTAACCCTAACCTTAACCAGACAGCTAACCCTAACCTAACCCTAACCTAACCTAACCTTAACCAGACAGCTCACCTTATTCCTAACCCTAACCCTAACCTAACCCTAACCTTAACCAGACAGCTAACCCTGATATAACCCCTAACCTTAACCAGACAGCTAACCTTATTCCTAACCCTAACCTTAACCAGACAGCTCACCTTATTCCTAACCCTAACCTTAACCCGACAGCTAACCTTATTCCTAACCCTAACCTAACCCTAACCTTAACCAGAGAGCTCACCTTATTCCTAACCCTAACCTAACCCTAACCTTAACTAGACAGCTAACCTTATTCCTAACCCTAACCCTAACCAGACAGCTCACCTTATTCCTAACCCTAACCTAACCTAACCCCTAACCTTAACCAGACAGCTAACCCTAACCTAACCCTAACCTTAACCAGACAGCTCACCTTGTTCCTAACCCTAACCCTAACCTAACCCTAACCTTAACCGGACAGCTAACCCTGATATAACCTAACCTTAACCAGACAGCTAACCTTATTCCTAACCCTAACCTTAACCAGACAGCTCACCTTATTCCTAACCCTAACCCTAACCTAACCTAACCTTAACCGGACAGCTAACCCTGGCCTAACCCTAACCTTAACCAGACAGCTCACCTTATTCCTAACCCTAACCCTAACCCTAACCTTAACCAGACAGCTCACCTTATTCTAACCCTAACCTAACCCTAACCTTAACCAGACAGCTAACCTTATTCCTAACCCTAACCTGGCCTAACCTTAACCAGAGGCTAACTTTATTCCTAACCCTAACCTAACCCTAACCTTAACCTAACCCTAACCCTAACCTGACAGCTCACCTTATTCCTAACCCTAACCCTAACCCTAACCTTAACCAGACAGCTCACCTTATTCCTAACCCTAACCTAACCCTAACCTTAACCAGACAGCTCACCTTATTCCTAACCTAACCTAACCCTAACCTTAACCAGACAACTAACCTTATTCCTAACCCTAACCTAACCCTAACCTTAACCAGAGAGCTAACCTTATTCCTAACCCTAACCTAACCCTAACCTTAACCTAACCCTAACCTGACAGCTCACCTTATTCCTGGCCTAACCCTAACCTAACCTAACCTAACCTTAACCAGACAGCTCACCTTAAAACCTTAACCCTAACCCTAACACTAACCCTAACCTTAACCTAACCCTAACCCTAACCCTAACCTAACCCTAACCCTAACCTTAACCCTATAACATTGTTCTTTATGGATGGTAGACTGATCATCCTGACCCTCCTAACCCTAACCTTAACCCTAACCCTAACACTAACCCTAACCCTAACCCTAACCCTAACCCTAACCCTAACCCTAACCCTAACCTTAACCCTATAACGTTGTTCTTTGTGGACGGTAGACTGATCATCCTGACCCTCCTAACCCTAACCTTAACCCTAACCCTAACACTAACCCTAACCTTAACCTTAACCCTAACCCTAACCCTAACCCTATAACGTTGTTCTTTGTGGACGGTAGACTGATCATCCTGACCCTCATAACCTAACCAGACAGCTAGCCCTAACCCTAACCCTAACCTTAACCTTAACCAGACAGCTCACCTTATTCCTAACCCTAACCTTAACCAGACAGCTCACCTTATTCCTAACCTGACCTAAGCCTAACCAGACAGCTCACCTTATTCCTAACCTAACCCTAAACTTAACCTAACCTAACCTTAACCAGACAGCTCACCTTATTCCTAACCTAACCCTAACCTAACCCTAACCTAGCGGTTCTGTAGCTCAGTTGGTAGAGCATGGCACTTGTAACGCCAGGGTAGTGGGTTCGATTCCCGGGACCACCCATACGTAGAATGTATGCACACATGACTGTAAGTCGCTTTGGATAAAAGCGTCTGCTAAATGGCATATTATTATTATTATTAACCAGACAGCTCACCTTATTCCTAACCTAACCCTAACCTTAACCAGACAGCTAACCCTAACCCTAACCGTAACCAGACAGCTCACCTTATTCTAACCTAACCCTAATTCCTAACTTAACCAGACCTAACCTTATTCCTAACCCTAACCAGACAGCTCACCTTATTCCTAACCCTAACCTAACCCGAACCTTAACCAGACAGCTAACCTTATTCCTAACCCTAACCTTAACCAGACAGCTCACCTTATTAACCCTAACCTAACCCTAACCCTAACCTAACCCTAACCCTAACCCTAACCAGACAGCTCACCTTATTCCTAACCCTAACCCTAACCTAACCCTAACCTTAACCAGACAGCTAACCCTAACCTAACCATAACCTAACCCTAACCTTAACCAGACAGCTCACCTTATTCCTAACCCTAACCCTAACCTAACCCTAACCTTAACCAGACAGCTAACCCTGATATAACCCTAACCTTAACCAGACAGCTAACCTTATTCCTAACCCTAACCTTAACCAGACAGCTCACCTTATTCCTAACCCTAACCTTAACCAGACAGCTAACCTTATTCCTAACCCTAACCTAACCCTAACCTTAACCAGAGAGCTCACCTTATTCCTAACCCTAACCTAACCCTAACCTTAACTAGACAGCTAACCTTATTCCTAACCCTAACCCTAACCAGACAGCTCACCTTATTCCTAACCCTAACCCTAACCTAACCCTAACCTTAACCAGACAGCTAACCCTAACCTAACCCTAACCTTAACCAGACAGCTCACCTTATTCCTAACCCTAACCCTAACCTAACCCTAACCTTAACCAGACAGCTAACCCTGATATAACCCTAACCTTAACCAGACAGCTAACCTTATTCCTAACCCTAACCTTAACCAGACAGCTCACCTTATTCCTAACCCTAACCCTAACCTAACCCTAACCTTAACCAGACAGCCCTAACCTAACCCTAACCTTAACCAGACAGCTACCTTATTCCTAACCTAACCTAACCCTAACCTTAACCAGACAGCTCACCTTATTCCTAACCCTAACCTAACCCTAACCTTAACCAGACAACTAACCTTATTCCTAACCCTAACCTAACCCTAACCTTAACCAGAGAGCTAACCTTATTCCTAACCCTAACCTAACCCTAACCTTAACCTAACCCTAACCCTAACCAGACAGCTCACCTTATTAACCTAACCCTAACCCTAACCCTAACCTTAACCAGACAGCTCACCTTATTCCTAACCCTAACCTAACCCTAACCTTAACCAGACAGCTCACCTTATTCCTAACCCTAACCTAACCCTAACCTTAACCAGACAACTAGGAACTTTTTATTCCTAACCCTAACCTAACCCTAACCTTAACCTTTAGAGAGCTAAGTTATTTATTCCTAATGTTCCTAACTCTATACAACCTAACCTTAACCTAACCCAACCTGACCTAACTAACCTTAACCTTATTCCTAACCCTAACCCTAACCTAACCTAACCCTAACCTTAACCAGACAGTTCTTTACCTTTAAAACCTTAACCCTAACCTTAACCTAACCTAACCCTAACCTTAACCCTAACCCTAACCCTAACCCTAACCCTAACCCTAACCCTAACCTTAACCCTATAACGTTGTTCTTTATGGATGGTAGACTGATCATCCTGACCCTCCTAACCCTAACCTTAACCCTAACCCTAACACTAACCCTAACCCCCTAACCCTAACCCTAACCCTAACCCTAACCTTAACCCTATAACGTTGTTCTTTATGGATGGTAGACTGATCATCCTGACCCTCCTAACCTAACCTTAACCCTAACCCTAACACTAACCCTAACCTTAACCTTAACCCTAACCCTAACCCTAATATATGTTGTTCTTTGTGGACGGTAGACTGATCATCCTGACCCTCCTAACCCTAACCTTAACCTAACCCTAACACTAACCCTAACCTTAACCCTAACCTAACCTAACCCTAACTAAAACCAAACTCCTAACCCCTAACTCCTATAACGTTGTTCTTTGTGGACGGTAGACTGATCATCCTGACCCTCCTAACCCTAAACTTCTTCCTAACCTTAACCCTAACCTAACCCTAACCCTAACCCTATAACGTTGTTCTTTGTGAATGGTAGACTGATAACCCTCCTAACCCTAACCTTAACCCTATAACGTTGATTTGATTTGATTTGATTTGTTCTTTATGGACGGTAGCCTGACCACCTGACCCTCCAAACTATAAACCTAACTCTAAACTGTATAACGTTGCTCTTTATGGATGGTAGCCTGACCATCCTGAACCTCCTAACACTAACCCTAAAATGTTGTTCTGTTTGCAGGATAGCCTGACCCTCCTAACACACCTGATCTCTCTACACTATGATATTCAAATAGCGGTCACAAAGTTTGGATAATGCAACAATAATATTAACACAACACAGTCTGGATAATGTAACCCTGTTATCACAACACAGTCTGGATAATGTAACTCTGTTATCACAACACAGTCTGGATAATGTAACCCTGTTATCACAACACAGTCTGGATAATGTAACCCTGTTATCAAAACACAGTCTGGATAATGTAACCCTGTTATCACAACACAGTCTGGATCATGTAACCCTGCTATCACAACACAGTCTGGATAATGTAACCCTGTTATCACAACACAGTCTGGATAATGTCACAACACCTGGATAATGTTGTTATCACAACACAGTCTGGATAATGTAACCCTGTTATCACAAACAGTCTGGATAATGTAAATGGCACAGTCATGTTATCACAACACAGTCTGGATAATGTCACCCTGTTATTACAACACAGTCTGGATAATGTAACCCTGTTATCATAACACAGTCTGGATAATGTAACCCTGTTATCACAACACAGTCTGGATAATGTAACCCTGTTATCAAAACACAGTCTGGATAATGTAACCCTGTTATCACAACACAGTCTGGATAATGTAACACTGTTATCACAACACAGTCTGGATAATGTAACCCTGTTATCACAACACAGTCTGGATAATGTAACCCTGTTATCACAACACAGTCTGGATAATGTAACCCTGTTATCACAACACAGTCTGGATAATGTAACCCTGTTATCACAACACAGTCTGGATAATGTAACTCTGTTATCACAACACAGTCTGGATAATGTAACCCTGTTATCACAACACAGTCTGGATAATGTCATCTTATTACAACACAGTCTGGATAATGTAACCCTGTTATCATAACACAGTCTGGATAATTACCCTGTTATCACAACACAGTCTGGATAATTTAACCCTGTTATTACAGTCTGGATAATGTAACCCTGTTATCACAACACAGTTGGATAATGTAACCCTGTTATCACAACACAGTCTGGATAATGTAACCATGTTATCACAACACAGTCTGGATAATGTAACCCTGTTATTATCACAACACAGTCTGGATAATGTAACCCCTGTTATCACAACACAGTCTGGATAATGTAACACTGTTATCACAACACAGTCTGGATAATGTAACCCTGTTAACACAACACAGTCTGGATAATGTAACCCTGTTATCACAACACAGTCTGGATAATGTAACCCTGTTATCACAACACAGTCTGATAATGTAACTGTTATAAGTCTGATAGCCCTGTTATCACAACACAGTCTGGATAATGTAACCCTGTTATCACAACACAGTCTGGATAATGTAACACTGTTATCACAACACAGTCTGGATAATGTAACCCTGTTATCACAACACAGTCTGGATAATGTAACCCTGTTATCACAACACAGTCTGGATAATGTAACCCTGTTATCACAACTGGATAATGTAACCCTGTTATCACAACACAGTCTGGATAATGTAACAATCTTATTACAACACAGTCTGGATAATGTAACAATCTGGATAATTACCTGTTATCACAACACAGTCTGGATAATGTAACCCTGTTATCACAACACAGTCTGGATAATGTAACCCTGTTATCACAACAAGTCTGGATAATGTAACAACACAGTAGTCTTGTATTGTATTTGATAAAACAATCTTCATTACAACACAGTGATAATGTAACCCTGTTATCACAACACAGTCTGGTTAATGTAGCCCTGTTATCTCAACCTCCCCTGTTATCACAACACAGTCTGGATAATGTAACCCTGTTATCACAACACAGTCTGGATAATGTAACCTGTTATCACAACACAGTCTGGATAATGTAACCCTGTTATCACAACACAGTCTGGATAATGTAACCCATCACCACAGACTGGATAATGTAACCCTGTTATCACAAACAGTCTGGGTAACCCACTGTTATCACAACACAGTCTGGATAAGTAACCCTGTTATCACAACACAGTCTGGATAATGTAACAATCTTATTACAACACAGTAGTTTGTATTGTATTTGAAACATTTTGTTGATTGTTGGGATGAAACAGCCCCTGTCAAACACCACAGCCTCTTCAGTCCTGACCTCACCACAGCCCAACTCTAAACAGGGTCTTTGTCTGGACCTTTGGGAGGAACAGAGAAACACACACCACTATACACACACACACCGACACGCACCCCACCACTACCCCTACACACACCACTATACACTATACACACACACGACACACCCCTACACACACACCCCTACACACACACCCCTACACACACACCACTATACACACACCACTATACACACACCACTATGGCACACTACACACACACCACTACACACACACCCTACACACACACCACTATACACACCACTATACACACACCGACATGCACCCCTACACACGCACTCTACACACACCCCTACACACACACCCCTACACACACACCACTATACACACCACTACACACACACCACTATACACACACCGACATGCACCCCTACACACACACCCCTACACACACACCTACACACACACCCCTACACACACACCACTATACACACACCCTACACACACCCCTACACACACACCTACACACACACCCCTACACACACACCCCTACACACACACCCCTACACACACACCACTATACACACACCGACATGCACCCCTACACACACACCCCTACACACACCCACCTAACCCTAACCCTAACCCTAACCCACCCCTACACACACAGACCCCTACACACACACACACCACTACAAACACACCACTACACACACACCCCTACACACACACCTACACACCACTACACACACACCACCACACACACCCCTACACACACACCACTATACATGCACACACACACCCCTACACACACACCACACACCACTACACATACACACACTACACACACACCACAACACACACACATATACCACTACACACACACCACTACACATACACACACCACACACTACACATACACACACCTACACACACACCACTACACACACCACTACACACACCACACGCACCCCTACACATACACATACACATACACCACTACACACTACACACACCACTACACATACACCACTACACATACACCACTACACACACCACTACACACACACCACTACACATACACCTCTACATACACACACACCTACACACACTACACATACACACATACACACACCACCACACATACACCCCTACACACACACCCTACACACACCACTACACATACACCACTACACACACACCACACACACACACCCCTACACACACCACTACACACATACACACACCCCTACACACACACACCACTACACATACACACATACATACTACACACCCCTACACACACACACCCCTACACACACCACTACACATACACCACTACACACACACCACTACACACACACCACTACACACACCACTATACACACCCCTACACACACCACTACACACACCACTATACACACCTTACTACACATACACCACTACACACACCCCTACACACACACACTACACATACACCACTACACACATTCACTACACATACATTTAAGTCATTACACACACACTCTTATCCCCTACACACACACACTACACTACACACACAACACATACACACCACTACACACACATACCACTACACTACACATTACACCCCTACTACAACACCCCTACATACTGATCAATACACCACTACATACACACACTACACTACACAATACACACCACCATACACACACACACCACTACACACACACCACCACATACACACACTACACTACACCACTACATACCTACATACACACCACTACATACTGACCACTACACACACACCACTACACACACACTATACACACCACTACACACTGATCACTACATACTACATTTACATTTAACACACCCTACACACCACACCACTACATCCATCAATACACACACTACCACTACACACACACCCACTACACCACTATACACACCACTACACTACACACCATCAACACACACACCACTACACACACACACATACTGATCACTATACATACACTACACACTACCACTACATACTGACACCACTACACACACACCCTACACATACTGACTAATACATACCACTAATACACACCACTACATACGCACCCCCTACACACACACAACTACACACCACTATACATACACCACTACATACATATCACTACACACCACACATACACACTACACACCATACACACTATAATACACACCACTACACACATCACTACACACACCACTACACACACACCCCTACACACCACTATACACACACCACTACATACACACCACACACACCACTACATACACACCACTACACACCCCTACACACCACTACACACTGACCACTACACACACTACATACACATCACTATACATACCACCAAATACACACCACTACACACACACCCCTACAACACACCACTACACACACATACTGATCACATACACACACACATACCCCATACATCACTACACAGACCACTACATACACACCACTATACATAACACTACACATACACCACTACATACACCTACACACACACCACCACACACACACCACTACACACATCAATACACCCACTACATACTGACCACTACACACCACTACATACTGACCAATACACACCCCTACATACACACCCCTCACTACACACCACTACATACTGACAATACACACCACTACATACACCACTACACACCACTACACACACACCCCTACATACACACCACCACATACACCACTACATACACCACTACACACACACTACATACACCATCACTACACCACCACACACACCACTACACCACCCCTCACACACACCACTACACACACACCACTACATACACACCACTACATCACACATACACCACTACACACACCACTACACTACACACCACTACACACACACACCCCACATACACACCACTCAATACATACCACTACATACACCACTACACACCACTACACACACACCATTTAACACACACACCACTACACAGACCACTTACAAATTGGTGCACACACCACTATGACATCCAGTGGAACAGTCACTTTACAATACACCACTACACACATCCTACACACACATCACTACACACACCCTACACATTCACTAAATAGGTGGGGTTTCAGGTGTCCACCACAACACCATACACACTACTGTCCTGGCACGTGACACAACACACACACCCTACACAGACCACAACACACACACTGGGCTACACAGCACACACCACTACACATACACACACCACTACACATACACCACTACACATACACACACCACTACACATACACACACCACTACACATACACACACCCCTACACATACACCACTACACACACACACACCACTACACATACACCCCTATACACACACACACCCCTATACACACACACTCACACCACTACACATACACCCCTACATACACACCCCTACACACACACACACCACTACACATACACACACCACTACACATACACACACCCCTACACACACACACCACTACACATACACACACCACTACACACACACCACTACACATACACACACTTCCCATACAGGCACACACACTACTGCGGATACACATACACACTACACATACAGGACACCACCACCACACTATACACAAACATACCACAGGGTATACACAAACAGACACACCACATTACACACACCCACTACACATACACATACCACTCAACACACACATCTATAACAAAACAGTCCCCTATACAGGAAAACAGACCCGTCTTGCCACATACACAACAGGTGGCTGACACGGACACACCACTATGTCTGCCACTACATGCAGAGATATACACACACCCCTACACACACACACTATACACAAACAGACACACACACACTCCTACACACACACCCCTATACACACACCCCTATACACACACACCCCTATACACAAACAGACACACCGTTACACACACACCCCTATACACACACCCCTATACACACACACCCCTATACACAAACAGACACACTGTTACACACACACTCCTACACACACCCCTATACACAAACAGACACACCGTTACACACACACTCCTACACACACACCAACATTCATCCTGCACTGCTCACAGATATGAGGCAGCCATCGCAATCATCATCGTCAATGGTGCAGGCTAAACCTGGTCCATGATTACAGTAATACACACACATTTACATTACATTTACATTACATTTAAGTCATTTAGCAGACGCTCTTATCCAGAGCGACTTACAAATTGGTGCATTCACCTTATGACATCCAGTGGGACAGTCACTTAACAATAGTGCATCTAAAACTTAGGGGGGGTGGGGTGAGAGGGATTACTTAACCTATCCTAGGTATTCCTTAAAGAGGTGGGGTTTCAGGTGTCTCCGGAAGGTGGTGATTGACTCCGCTGTCCTGGCGTCGTGAGGGAGTTTGTTCCACCATTGGGGGGCCAGGGCAGCGAACAGTTTTGACTGGGCTGAGCGGGAGCTGTACTTCCTCAGTGGTAGGGAGGCGAGCAGGCCAGAGGTGGATGAACGCAGTGCCCTTGTTTGGGTGTAGGGCCTGATCAGAGCCTGGAGGTACTAAGGTGCCGTTCCCCTCACAGCTCCGAGGCGGATGCGAGCTTCAACTGGAAGCCAGTGGAGAGAACGGAGGAGCTGTGGGTGACGTGAGAGAACTTGGGAAGGTTGAACACCAGACGGGCTGCGGCGTTCTGATGAGTTGAAGGGGTTTAATGGCACAGGCAGGGAGCCCAGCCAACAGCGAAGTTGCAGTAATCCAGACGGGAGATGACAAGTGCCTGGATTGGGGCCTGCGCCGCTTCCTGTGTGAGGCAGGGTCGTACTCTGCGGATGTTGTAGAGCATGAACCTACAGGAACGGGCCACCGCCTTGATGTTAGTTGAGAACGACAGGGTGTTGTCCAGGATCACGCCAAAGGTTCTGGCGCTCTGGGAGGAGGACACAATGGAGTTGTCAACCGTGATGGCGAGATCATGGAACGGGCAGTCCTTCCCCGGGAGGAAGAGCAGCTCGTCTTGCCGAGGTTCAGCTTGAGGTGGTGATCCGTCATCCACACTGATATGTCTGCCAGACATGCAGAGATGCGATTCGCCACCTGGTCATCAGAAGGGGGAAAGGAGAAGATTAATTGTGTGTCGTCTGCATAGCAATGATAAGAGAGACCATGTGAGGTTATGACAGAGCCAAGTGACTTGGTGTATAGCGAGAATAGAAGAGGGCCAAGAACAGAGCCCTGGGGGACACCAGTGGTGAGAGCGCGTGGTGAGGGAGACAGATTCGCCACGCCACCTGGTAGGAGCACCTGTCAGAGACGCAACTAAGCGTGGGCCGCGCCCCGGAGATGCCCAACTCCCGGAGAGGGTGGAGAGGAGGATCTGATGGTTCACAGTATCGAAGGCAGCCGATAGATCTAGAAGGATGAGAGCAGAGGAGAGAGAGTTAGCTTTAGCAGTGCGGAGCGCTCCGTGATACAGAGGAGAGAAGTCTCAGTTGAATGACTAGTCTTGAAACCTGGACTGATTTGGATCAAGAAGGTCATTCAGAGAGAGATAGCGGGAGAGCTGGCCAAGGACGGCACGTTCAAGAGTTTTGGAGAGAAAAGAAAGAAGGGATACTGGTCTGTAATTGTTGACATCGGAGGGATCGAGTGTAGGTTTTTTTCTGTAAGGTGCAACTCGCTCTCTTGAAGACGGAAGGGACGTAGCGCCAACGGTCAGGGATGAGTTGATGAGCGAGGTGAGGTAAGGGGAGAAGGTCTCCGAAATGGTCTGGAGAAGAGAGGAGGGATAGGGTCAAGCGGGCAGGTTGTTGGGGGCCGGCCGTCACAAGACGCGAGATTTCATCTGGAGAGAGAGGGGAGAAAGAGGTCAGAGCACAGGGTAGGGCAGTGTGAGCAGAATCAGCGTGTCGTTTTGACTTAGCAAACGAGGATCGGATGTCGCCGACCTTCTTTTCAAAATGGTTGACGAAGTCATCTGCAGAGAGGGAGGAGGGGGGGGAAGGAGATTCAGGAGGGAGGGAGAAGGTGGCAAAGAGCTTCCTAGGGTTAGGCAGATGCTTGGAATTTAGCGTGGTAGAAAGTGGCTTTAGCAGCAGAGACAGAGGAGGAAAAATGTAGAGAGGAGGGAGAAAGGATGCCAGGTCCGCAGGGAGGCGAAGTTTTTCTATTTCCGCCGGCTGCCCGGAGCCCTGTTCTGTGAGCTCGCAATGAGTCATCGAGCCACGGAGCGGGAGGGGAGGACCGAGCCGGCCTGGAGGATAGGGGACATAGAGAGTCAAGGGATGCAGAGAGGAGGAGAGGAGGGTTGAGGAGGCAGAATCAGGAGATAGGTGGGAGAAGGTTTGAGCGGAGGGAAGAGATGATAGGATGGAAGAGGAGAGAGAAGGGGGAGAGAGAGCGAAGGTTGGGACGGCGCGATACCATCCGAGTAGGGGCAGTGTGGGGAGGTGTTGATGAGAGTAGAGGGAAAAGGATACAAGGCAGTGGTCGGAGACTTGGAGGGGAGTTGCAGTGAGGTTAGTGGAAGAACAGCATCTAGTAAAGATGAGGTCGAGCGTATTGCCTGCCTTGTGAGTAGGGGGAAGGTGAGAGGGTGAGGTCAAAGAGGAGAGGAGTGGAAAGAAGGAGGCAGAGAGGAAAGAGTCAAAGGTAGACGTGGGGAGGTTAAAGTCGCCCAGAACTGTGAGAGGTGAGCCGTCCTCAGGAAAGGAGCTTATCAAGGCATCAAGCTCATTGATGAACTCTCCGAGGGAACCTGGAGGGCGATAAATGATAAGGATGTTAAGCTTGAAAGGGCTAGTAACTGTGACAGCATGGAATTCAAAGGAGGCGATAGACAGATGGGTAAGGGGAGAAAGAGAGAATGACCACTTGGGAGAGATGAGGATCCCGGTGCCACCACCCCGCTGACCAGACGCTCTCGGGGTGTGCGAGAACACGTGGGCGGACGAAGAGAGAGCAGTAGGAGTAGCAGTGTTGTCTGTGGTGATCCATGTTTCCGTCAGTGCCAAGAAGTCGAGGGACTGGAGGGAGGCATAGGCTGAGATGAACTCTGCCTTGTTGACCGCAGATTGGCAGTTCCAGAGGCTACCGGAGACCTGGAACTCCACGTGGGTCGTGCGCGCTGGGACCACCAGAGTAGGGTGGCCGCGGCCACGCGGTGAGGAGCGTTTGTATGGTCTGTGCAGAGAGGAGAGAACATAGGACAGAC